>NC_067478.1:125655916-125955916 GCF_947179515.1 Apodemus sylvaticus | reverse complement strand
CGACCAACCACTATGGTACAGAGATGAGCTTAAGGACACAGACAGCAACTATGAAGTTTCCTAAGACTAATAATCCACCTCTTTTGTAGGTTTTAGGATCAAATGAATGAAGCATTTGAGGAAGCCATGATGACTCTCTGTGGTAACTCATTGTCTATTCATGATCAGGGTATCTTGCTACTATGTTGACTTTGGTTTTCTTCTGGGGATTAGACAAGGTCATGGTACATTGCTATGTCATATTCCCAGTCATCCATTTTCGACTTCTCGTCCTTTGATGAGGGTCTTGCTGCACTGCTCAGGGGTAAACTTTAGTGTGAGACCCTCCTCTCTCATTCTAGTAAGCAGCTGGGGTTACAGGAGCCACCCGCTTTAGCTACATTTATCATTCTCAGCATGGGAAAGGTCACTATTTGTGAGCAGAACCAGTTTGTAGACTTGGAAAGATAGATGTGGTTAAATCTGGTGTTTCCCTGAATGAGGAAAACACAAACATTTCACTTAGCAACCTCCTTTCTGAACAGCATTTCAATGAGAAGTACGGAAATTTGAAAACAAATGGGGTATCTGAGCTGGAGGTCAGCAACCATCTCCTGACCTGAATACTTAGGGGTGTATTCAAAGCAGGTAGACAGCTGCGAAACCCATAAACTGCAACTTTCAAATTCTAAAAAATATCAAGTTTATTTTGTTTATGTTATTTTGACAGTCAACTCCAAATTCTGTTACTCCTGTTAGTATCTCTACCCTGGTAAAAGCCAGTGCCACCTAATTTTAAACTCACAGTGTGGTATGGCTGAATAGCTGATGAGCACTCATGTGGACTGCACTGAATAGGAGAAGGTTTCCAGGCTGCCCCAAAACAAAATAGAATAATGCATTCAAAATAGAATAGCATATACCTTTTAGTTCATCTCAAAGAAAACGCTGATATAACAGTTTGCCATGTATTCCTACACAAGACAGAAGAATTCTCTGTGACACCAAGAAGTTCATTCTCACAGCTCATACCCATGGGACTATTCCAGCTAAGCAACTAGGCCCTGCCTGCCCAACCTGAACTCAACCATGAAACAAGGCTCATCTGAGAGTATTTAGATCAGTTATCTCAGACTTGCTGAAACATCACTTTGTCAAGAAATTTCTCAAAAAAAAATTCGAAAGTTACTTATAAGACTAGACACCAGTGCTGTCTTGAATAATTTAAGTATACTGGTACTTACCTCTACACATGCAGAACTAGTCAGGCTCCTTATTTTTATAGATATGGTAAACACAAAAATTGTTATACAATAATATATACTGTTATGCTTCCATAGTAGATGTTTTAGCACATCTTAACCAGTACCTATGACATCACTGAATAGTGACCAACAAAGATTGGAACTTGCCAGAACAGCCCAGATAGAAGCTAGAGCACATCAGGATGCCTTCATTATCATTGTCTGGATTTTTCATTTTAACTTTGCCTCTTGATTTCTAGAGATAAATGTAAATATGCTGAATATTCTTCTACATATTTCACATGTGCTTTTTGCCACCAAAATAATCTTATTTTATTTTCACTCACATGATTAAAAACAGAAAAGCAAACATTGGCACAAATATCACATGGCATACATTTTATTATAAAATGACTATGCAGAAAAACCCAGAATATGTTCACATTATCTAAATACCAGCATCAAATGAAAACACAGACCGTAAAATGATCACAAACAGTATGTGGTCTACTGTAATGCAAAGCCAAAATGAAAAGCAAAACTGGCAAGTTTCATTTAAAAAATGAAAGACTCTCTAGGTGGCAAAGAAGTTTTTAAAGTGACATAGACCTTGTTAAGATCAAATTTTAAATTAAATCACATTTTAGTTAATTTATGAAACATCTTACATTCTCTGCAACACTTATATACTTCATGTGTATCATTTGTAACCTCTAAAACATGTAATTTTGATCTCAGCAGAGGGAGGAACTATTTGCAGAAGGCAGGGTGCTAGGAAGAGGAGGGATCACAGAGCATAGGTTAGTAGGAGAGCTAGAATGCAGCATGATGCTGGGTAGGTATGAAGACATCTTGGAGAAGTCCATCACTGCATATACTAACAAAAAGAAAATTAATTTTGATGGTAAGGGACTGAAAAGCAAAGTAAAATTCTCACCTCTTGTTCCCCCTCACTGCCTTATCTCCCTTCCTCCAGGAGATGATTGGCTTTGGAGAGCCCTGGGGTTTGCACTCTATGAGCACTTCCCGGTCTTTGGTAACAATTATTGATTTCTTCACTTGATTCAATTCAAAGGAGGGTGGCGAAGCTGCGGTAAAGAGAAGTGACTTCCATCAGAGGCAACAGTGAATATAAAGTTCATTCATCCCCATGTTCAATTCCTTTCTCTCATACCCATTTCTCTTAAAAATCTCACAAAAATTATATGGCATTAGTACAACATTTATTATTTAAGACATATTTTAGCGATTATCTGTCCACTATGAGCTAATGGTTTCAAATAGCGTGGAACTTACAAATAAAGTATACTTCAATAAATGACACTTTATTCATGATTACTAAGGTCAACTGTGAAAGACTGGAAGTCACTTAGACATTGGCTAGGAGGTCAGCCAAGAGACTCAACTTTGGCTCTCTGTGAAGGGATGGACTAAAATTCTAGGTGAGACAATTTTTGACTTCTGCTTTCCAATTTAATTTAACCCTCTTCACGTTACTTTAGAATCATACAGAGGTGACTACAGTTTTCAAAGAAAAAAATCCTTAAAGAAATGGAACTATATGACTTTTAACTCAAAATTTATTTTTTGTTTCAATTACTCACCTAAGTATCTCCATTAAGATTTGTCATATTTATACTAAGATTCTTTTCTCTTTGAAATATACAAGTCTCCAGTATCTGAGTGAATGGTTGTTTATGTAAGCCAACCCTTTGCATAATTCTCAGCAGTAATTTTTGCTTATGTTAAAGCCATAAAATGCAGGACAGGGTTACAATAGAGTGAGATACGCATTACAATTGAGGCATGTCAAAATATTGATGATGAGCATAGAATGCATGGGAAGATTACAGATAATGGTTTTGGTTGCCCCTGGGATTGACTCATAACAGATACTTTTGAAAGTATGTCTCTTGAATAGGCTGTTTGGGGAAAGCACTGAGATAACCAGTGGTTGAATTAACCTTTCAATTCTGAGACATTGAAACATGTGTTGACAAGAAAATACATTAATATTTGATTTGTTAAGATGATGAAATTGTGATGGATTTCTGTATCTATTAGTTATGATTTTTTTTAATGAAGAGCTAGTTCAGTGTAAATATTTATAACTGACTATCTGTGGATGTATTACATTTAGTTTATATGTAAATGGTACCTTTCCAAGTCCCAGAGACCATCCATTTTTCTGTAAATGTTATGTTTCCAGAAGGTTCTGAAGTACATTTCAAAGTCTCTCTTTGTCCTGTAGCCATCCCTGAACAATGCTCTAAGCATTACAGTGCAGGTATCCCCTGTACCCTCAGCATTACTCTGGGACGTCTGGGTAAAATCTCTCCGGCAGTATTCAGAAGTGGACTTAAGTTCGTGGCCAGGTTCTGATTTTAGCAAAGGTGGAACTTTTCACGCTTGCCCTCTGGGCCCCAGAAAGGTTTTTCCTGCCAATGCAGATAGCTATGAGAAGGGTGTTTTTTGCTTTGGTGTTTCTTTTTTGAAGTGTCAATTACACAATAGTAATTAGAACTACTTAGGAAAACACTAATATTTCTATGGGAATAGGAAAAGCTGGCCAAATGAAGGATCCCTGTCCTTTTTAGCTGTGTATAATTGAATTAGCCTAGAGTTCCCTACCTTGGATGAGGTATTACTCAGAAATGATTGGATTATGCATGTGCATGTGGCATTGTTGTGATTATTAGGTGATATAAGAGGGCCAGGCTCACAGTGGTGGCACCGTTCTTAGGCTGATGCTTCTGCGCTGTATAAGAAATCTAACTAAGCATAAACCTGTCTGAGCTAGTATGAAGCATCATAGTCCCATGGTTTCTGCTTCAAGTTCTTGCTTGAGTTCCTTCCTGATGGACTGTGACCTGGAAGTGTAAGAAAAATAAACTTTGCTCCCGTAAGCTTCTGTGTTAGTGAATTTAAACACAGCGGAAGAATGGAACTGAGAACAGCCCCATATACACCCTCTGCGGTTTCTCCTGTGAAAATTAACATTCTCTTACGCACTTTTATTCTCTGCCATGTAGCAAAGACATATCATATCTGCCATTTATGATGAAGTCATGCACATAAACATGGTGGGGGAAATTGTAGAAGGAACATCAACGTGATATAGTGCTTCTTTTCAAGCTCTAAAATGTGTTTTAGAATCACATCATAAAACTTCGGTATAGTTGGAATAAGGTAGAAGAAAGACAAACTTCTTTATTTGCTGAAAAACTGCATACCTAGAATCTTCAGCTCGGCGCTCGCATAAATAGCTCCATATTTATTCTCAGCCAAACACTGATACATTCCAGCGTCTGATTGGTTCACACTATGGATTGCCAATACTCCATTAGCTGTGTCCACTCTGCTCTGTAATGATACAGGAAGAAATGAGATCTACCAGCAAACAGCTCAAGTGATCCATCCACTAAAAATCTCAGAGACCACCCAAAGGGAGGGTCTCTAGTTATCATAGTTAACACCATTCTGTAATTCAATTATTTAATATATACATCACCAGGCAGTGGTGGCACATGTCTTTAATCCACTTGGGAGGCAGAGGCAGGTGGATTTCGGGGTTTGAGTCCAGCCTGGTCTACTGAGTGAGTTCCAGGACAGCCAGGACTTTACAGAGAAACCCTGTCCAAAAAAACAAAAAAGCAAAAAACAAACAATCAAAAACAAAACAAAACAAAACAAAACATATATCCTCTTTAAGATCAATTATGATTTCCAATTTCCCTTTGGAAATCAATTATGATTTATTTCTCAGTGTTCTTGTTCCTTGTCTGAGACTGCTTTGTTATTAGTTAGTTGAATCCAAGTGAAGAGTAAAGAAAGACGGGTTAATAGGCATTCCTTGTATGCAGCAGAAATAAAAATGAGGCCCAGTCAGCAAAGGAGAGTGGAGTATAACAGAGGTCAGTTAAGCCCAGCTCATGGCCATGGTCCCTGTGTTCATCTGGACAGAAGTGTGACTCTTCTCAACAAACTAACGCAGATCACCAACAGCAACAACTATCGTGTAGTTAGGTTATATACACAATTATCAGCTGGGATATACACACATTAGTATTATGTGGAAGATTTTATAAAAGGCAGATCTGATATGTATCAAGTGAGAAAAAAGTACATATTAAACAAATTTCACTATTCAAAGTTTAAGAACAGAGATATCTTAGACTTAGCATCAAGGGCCTCCTTAGGTTTTAACATCTTCATGAACTAGGATTCCATTATTAATATAGATACTGGGTGATTGGATACCATTTTCAAAATAAACCCATTCACTCAGCAAAGACAATATCTGGCAGAGGGATTTGTGTAACCTGGATGTTGGGAAGAAAATATGTGACCATCAGTGATCTCTTAGGGGGATTCCCTAAAAAGGTCAGAGGAAGAGCTCACGAACTGAAACCTAAGTTTGCTTTCATGGGATTTCATGTGCTTCTGTCGCCTGGGGTAGCTGCATTTTCTATAGCTTTAACTGGCTTCAGAAGAAGACAATGTCAGAACTTGAAACTAAGGGAAAGAAGTGTCTTTAGAAAGGAAGAAAGTGAGGCCCTGAGTTGTATTTAGTACATGAGTCAGCAGGTTACCATCCTGCCTGCCTGGACAAGATTTTACACTCAATTAAAACTGTCTGCAGATTCCCTTTTTTTGTCATAAACAGCCATCTATTTCTCCTCTGATCACCTTCCTGTGAAGGCCACAACCAAGGAAGAGAGCTATTAAAATTAACATTCTTATGATGCAATTAAAAAGTAATCAATGTAAATCTGTCATACAGGAAATGGTGTTAAAAGTATGCAATTGATTTATTGAAAAGACATTTGTTAAGCTTGAACATCATGAAAGGTCCCTTCCCAGGACACCAGGACACAGGGTATTACAATTTTATTCTAGGTTTTTTTTTTTTCCATATAGAAACACAAACCCAAGTAATCTTGTGCTCCAGATCAGTTTTATCACTTGCACAGTGGGGGCTATGAGCTAAATGTTATCTAAAGGTCAGCTAGAAATGGCAGCAAGTCTATCGTGATTGGTAATATTTATCTATGGATTTATAGGCTTTTAATAACTTTTGTGTAATGTAATTACTCTAAGAGGAAATCACATAGTTAAAATAATAAATGATTTTTATATAATACATATGTGTTTATATATACACATATGGGAAGGCCAAAGAGGACCATTTTGTGCTACATGCTATGTACACATGCTAGGTTTATGCTACTTTGACACATGCCAAGTCGTCAGGAAGGAGGGAACCTCATTAGAGAGAACGCTTCCATAATTGTAGGCAAGCCTGTTAGGCATTTTCTTAATCAGAGATTGATGGGCAAGAGCCCAGCTCATTGTGGGCAGCGCCACCCTGGGCTGGTGGACCTGGGTTCTATTAGAAAGCAGGCTGAGGAAGCCAAGAGAAGAAGGGCAGTAAGCAGCGCCCTTCACGGCCCCTGTGTCAGCTCCTGCCTCCAGGTTCCAGCGCTGCTCGAGTTCCTTTTGGTTATGGCATTTTATCTCCGAATTGTAGATGTGAGTGTTTCTAGGCAGTGTCTTTGTTCCCAGAATAACGGCTCTGAGGCTTAATTATTTATGAATAAATGCTTAGGCCGTAAGCCTGGACTTGTTCCCTGACTAGCTCATAGCGTATATAATCTGGTTTTTTCCTAGTCTATGGCTGGCAGCTGTCTAGTTACCTATCCTATTTCATATAGCTGACTTTTCAGAGTCTGGATGAATCTCCCTCCTGACTCTTTCCCATAATTCCCCTCTCTTTTCTGGATAGATGTCCCACCTTCTAATACTGCCTCAGCTAACAGGACATCAGCATTTTATAATCACGTCGTGGTTCCACACAGTATATAATAGATTCTCTCTACAAGCCCTACTGAACGTACCATGGTACTTAATTGCTCGGCGGAAGCTCCGAGCTGCTCACGTACCTGCGGCAGGAGGGGAGCTCCGTTCTTCAGCCAGCGGTATGTGGGCCTGGGCTTTCCCGTAGCTTTGCATTCCCATTGCAGCGGACTCCCACTGTCCAGCTGGGTATCATTCAGTTTCTGTACCCAGTGTGGGTATGCTGTGAGCATTTCAACAGGACAGAAAAGCAAGCTCAGTATTTCCACATTTACCACATTTAACCTTCACTGTGAAAATGAGCCGTATTTCTACAGATTTAGTTCTTATGCATAGAGCTCATGCGACCACAGGGGAGCACATCACTACACAGGGGAGCACATCACTACACAGGGGAGCACATCATTACACAGGGGAACTCATCATTACACAGGAGAGAACATCACTATTACACAGCAGCATACACAATTGTTACACAGGGGAGCATGTCATTATTACATAGGGAAAATATTATTACACAGGGAAAATGCTATTATTACTTGTGGGGGAACACCATTATTACACAGGGGAGCAAATTATATGGGGGGCCTGTTATTATTACACAGGGGAGCACATCATTATTATACAGTAGTTATGCGATTATTACACAGAAGAGCACACCATTATACAGGGGGCACATCATTATTACATGGGGGAGCATGTCATTATTACACACCAGAGAATGTCATTGTTACACAGAGGGTATGTCATTATTATATGGGGTGTCATTATTACACAGGGGAGCATATTATTATCTTTCTTTTCTTTTTTCTTTCTTTCTTTCTTTCTTTTTTCTTTCTTTCTTTCTTTCTTTCTTTCTTTCTTTCTTTCTTTCTTTCTTTCTTTCTTTTTTCAGACATGGTTTCTTTATATAGCCTGTGCTGTCCTAGAACTAGCTCTGTGGACCCATCCAGCCTCAAACTCACAGAGATCCTTCTGCATATTAAGTGTTGGTCACCCGTGCCCAGTTTAGATACATATCTTTACACACGGAGCATGTAATTACAAACAAAACTATTTCCCAAACTACAAACAGGAGAGTATGCATATTTTGCTTAATGAAGGTATCTCTGTAAATGTAAATTATAACTTAAACATCACAAACACAGACACGTACACACACACAGATACACACAGAGAGACACAGACAGACACACAGACAGACACAGATACATATACACACACATAAACACACACACACATACACACACACATACACACACACACACACACACACACACACACACACACATACTTTAAAGCAAGTGGTTTGCTTCTCTCCAGAGCTTACACGGTAGGGAGTCAGTCACCTGAAAGAATAATTCCTGTGGACAGCAGCACATAACAGGTCCTGTGAAGAGTTGCTCTGATATATGTCATGTCTGTGTGTGCATACATGTCTGTGTACGTGAACATGTCTATGTATATGTACATGGGAATGATTTTGAACAACTATTTTTTTAGTTTGAATTTTACTTAGCATAATTTTTTCAGAATTTAATTCAAGTTCCTTCAATATAATTAGTGAAGTAATTTTCAAAATGGTAACATATAAAAATTTCATTATCATTAAACCTTGTGGGACATTTATAGATTATACAAAATGAAAGTTTAAATGTCTTTTTTCACTGATTTACTTGTAAATAAAAATATTTTAAAGAAAATAATTGTGTGTTCCTATCATTTGTTTGTGACAATTTGAGGCAGGCACACTTCACCCTGTAACTCCCAGAGTTGAGCGAGCAGGGTGCTAGCACTGGACAGCAGCCTCTGTGTCACACAGTAACAGAAGTGCCTGCACTGTGTGAGTGACCGCTTGTGTGAGCAGAGGCTCTGCCCAGTCGATGGATACAAGTCCCTTGGCAACTGATTGAAAAGGAAGGATTTTAAGTGCCGCACACAAATATGCACATATGTATAAACACAGACATAAGCACAAAGACAACGTGGGTCATGGATGATGCTAAAAAGGAAGATAAACTTCATACTTCAAAAGGAAATCTTACTCAACACCCAAACATCAAGGTATTTACAAGTTATCCTCTGTGACTGTGTATGATACGCAAGGAGTTTCACCCAATACAAGGTCGTCTCGGCTTTCAGGGCACTTTTTTTTTTATGTTGCTATCCTTCGCTTTAACATTGCATCATGTTTCCTAAACTGCCAGCTGCGCATTAATTACATGCACAAAGTGACAAGAGATGCAGTGGAATGGAACAGAAGATAGTTTTAGAAACACACACTAGATTGTAGCCGCAAAGTATTTTAGTATAGCATCCTTTGAGAGGCCAGGTAATATGATATCAGAGACACCCAGTTCCCTTTAAGTTTTTCTTTGGCAGCAGATTGCAGTTAACTAGGGGAAGGGGGTCGCTTTAACTTCTAAATAATGACACAGGGTCATCACATACAACTGGACCCGTGTGGTGGAGAATTTTTTATCCACCTATAAAATGATAATCGGGGCCAGCAACATGACTTAAGAGGGACCCTTATCACACACCTGACTTCACCCCCTGTAATCACAAGGTAAAAGAAAAAAGCTAACTTCTGCAAATTGTACTCTCTCATCCACATTTATTAAATCACATTCATGTGCAAACACGTGCACACACATGTGCACACGAACATGCTTGCACAATAAAACATTACATTTATACACACAAACATATACACACATCACACATGCACATATAGATGTACATACACATATATACACCACAAACAAATACGTACAAACACCCATACAAATACACTTGCACACACATAAACATACACATGCATGCATATAAACATAGCTACACACACAATTTAAATGAGAAAAAAATCCCAGGTTTGGTTGAATTTTCTATAAACTTTGTAACTTTCATCTGGCTTATGTTGGAGCACATCTTTCAGGTCTTAGAAAACTGAGGAGACATATGGTCTTTGAAGTGGAAAACTGTTAGAACCTCACCAGATGCACTGTATCCTGGCAGCTATTTATGTGATACAGTTGGGCTTCAGAATCATCTCTGGGTTCCATTTTGTGATGCAGGAAGCAGATGTGCCATGCTTATTACCTCTCGTCGGTGGGAACTCTGTAAGTCTCTCCTGACATATGCTAAGTGTTATTGGCTGCGTCTCTGTTCCTGTACCTTAAGTATTGAGGACTCAACACATTTTACTGACATAGATCAACTTTAGTGTTATGGCTCTCAGCTGTAAGCCAGAGAAAGCTCATGTACAGTGCTGCTTGATATAGTTGGGGGGTGAACATAGGTTCAAGGCCTACTCTGTGGCGCCCTTGCTGCCATCTATAGCTGGAAATG
The DNA here is from genome assembly GCF_947179515.1 of Apodemus sylvaticus. NCBI lineage: Eukaryota > Metazoa > Chordata > Mammalia > Rodentia > Muridae > Apodemus > Apodemus sylvaticus. The sequence goes on along the minus strand of NC_067478.1, from coordinate 125,945,486 downwards.
AATTCCTTTAATGAGCCTCATTTGTAAGCTATAGATGATAATTCCTATTTCAATGGACTGCCAATGATGATTAAACATAATAACTAGTGATTGATTCTCTGTCCCAATCCATGACCCATACATAACTTCAACTTTATTTTTTTTCAAATGCCAACACAAATGGCACCACTTTCAGAGTAATAGATTCAAGACAAGAAAATGTTTCCCCAAAGAAGCAATCATGGCATTATGGATGATTTTAAGAACTGGGAATCTGTAAGCTTATAAAATTTTCTAAGGTGAATTATATGTGTAGTTTTAGTGTGGTAAAATACTCTTGAAAATTCAGCCATAGAAAAACACAATTTGGAAGAACAAGAATAATTGCAAGAGCTTTAATGTGTCAGTATCCTCAGAAGCTGGGTAACACAGTCCACACGCATCACCTTCCTCTTGCTAGAGTTAGCAAGGATGGAGGTAAGTGATAAACTCCAGCCATCAACTCCACATTGGACTCTGTTCTTTTGTTTGTTTGTTTGTTTGAAGTTTTTAAAACTCAGTGAATTATTTTAGTGAGGGCGGAGGTTAAATCTAATTCTGTACATATGTTAAAATAAGCTTTGTGTGATTGTTCATTTATTCATTTAACCCCAGTTAAAGGCTCAGTGCCTGCTGCTCACGTCTCACAGCTGTTTACACCTCATACAGTGCAGGTGCTGTGTAAATATAAAGCAGGGGAAACAGTAGGAAGAGAAGGGTTTGTGTAAACTTTCCTTCAGATAGAACCTCCCGCTCCCTACCCCACTTTCCCTGCTGGAGCCTCCAGGCCCACCATAGCTCCCCTTCGCTGTACTTAGGAGAGTGCGTTTTCTTGAACTCTTAAGACTGGTCCCTTAACCCACCCCCGTTTTTCTGGTCTCATGGCCATCTTCCAGCATTTCACATTCTATCCTCACTTCCTCCTAAGCACAGCCCATGCTTCCCTCAACTTGTAGTAACAGTTTCTTAATCTCTGTAGATATGATAGCCTTGTCCCTAAGTGCTGTGCAGGCTGGTGCGTGACACCGTGGTAATGCACAGCCTAGAATGTCAGCTCTCGGCAGCGTGCAGCCTCAGACAGAGGCTCTCGGTGACTGCCCGGGAGCAGTCACTGCTCAGTCTCTCCACTCACTTGCTTCATGCCGAGTCCTGGAGAAAACATTACAATAAGGTAGATTTATAATAAAAATTATCTGCTGCTTTCTGAACAGCGTGCTTTGTTCTAGAACGAAAGATAGAAATTAACCTAGAAAAGGTTGTTTTGAAAATGCATATAATTAAACTGTAGATATTAAAACATTAAAATTAAAATTAAAATCAATGAAGGTGCTGCTCATGGCCTTAATGGCTCTTTATTATCTACACCAGCAATGTAGCTGTCCTTTCTGGGTTATTTGAAACAGTACAACATGCCTCTATCCGAAGTACCCGGGTTACAGATACATTAAATTCTATGCAAGCCTAATCCATAAATACAATATGGTGATTGTCAACCCCAAATCACTGGTTGGGGCACATGCTACACATCTCTATACACTATGCTTTCTGTACACAAAATGCCTCACTTCCAAAGCCCCCCTTAGAGCTGCTTAAGTTAGGCTGCCACCTCACTGACTTTCTTCTGTCTCCTTTCTCTCCTTCCACCTTCCCTCAGTCATACCTCCCTCCCTCTCTCTCATTTCCCCTTTCTTCTTTTGTTCCTCATCAGTTTCCTTCTTGTTTAATCTGTTCCTTCTATTTTAATTGAGACGGCTAACAAGCAAGGCTCAGTTTAATGTAGGTGCAATTTTTCTGTGACAGTTTAAAGCTAGGCTTTTGGGTAAATCATCAGAAGCTAGAGGTGTCAAAGAAATTAACCCATAAATCTGCCATACATGGTGCCACAGGACATCTACCTGAACAATTATGCAGTTCATTCTGAATTTCAAACCATTCCCCAAATATAGAATACCATTTTTGCTATTTTTTCTTGAATTCTATAATTTTAACCTATTTACACCACACTCCCAAACTTACCTTTATCTTACCTATTATCTAACAGCCTGGGTCTCTTCATGTTATATCCTTTGTTACATTGTATTTTAATACCAGTGCTGTTACAAAAATCAAACTAACTTCCTGCTACCAATGATAGATCTAATTCTTTGACAAAATGGGCAACCTCAGAATGCAGTGTTACTGTTCCACAGGCAGCCCTGAAGTGCAGAGCTCCTGTATGACCCCAACTACTCAAAATGGAGCCCAAATAAAGCTACAGATATGGGAAAATAACCAAGATCATGACTCCCATGAGGTTAACATAGGGGGCTTCCCCAAAGACCTATATATAGGAACGTTGGTTACCAGACTGGTGCATTGATGGGGATCCTGGAACCTTTAGCAGTTGGGATCTATTTAAAGGTAGTCAGTGCACTAGACATGTATCTTAATGGGGCTCAAGCCCCTCCCCCTTATTGTCTATCTGCTTTTCAGGTGTTATGAGGTGCACATTTTCTCCGTGATGGGAGAACACAACACGTGGCAAGAATGAGCAAGAATGAGCCAATTGGACTGAAGCCAATGAAACCATGAGCCAGCACTGTTTTTCTTTTCCAGAGAATTGGTGATCTCATGTGGTTTTCCTTAGTAATGGAAGACTTATTAGCATGTGTACTTGTTATTAGTCAAATATAAATGTTTGTGAAGAACCTATGCTTATGTTAATAGGTGCATCCTCCAGACTTCTCAGTGGTATGAAGGGATAGCTTTGATCCCAGATGTTTTTGTGCATTCAGCAGTTCAACGTTCTGATGGGTTTAGTGTCTAACCAGAGTTTTCAGGACAGAATGTGCTTTGAGTCCTTAGGACCCTTTGTATATTTTCAGCTCAAATTTGAGGTTCACTTTTTTTCCAATATAGTGCTTTATCGATAGCATGTGGTGAATGAAGGAAGAAAAAAGAAGGATGGAAAAGTAATGGAAGTGAGAAATTGAGGGTAGGAGGAAAGGAGGGAAGTGCTCATGGTATAATCTGCCAAAGATGACTTCCAGAAGGAGCTACTGCGGTTATAGAACAGTTGATTCTAATTCACAGCATTTCAGAATATGCCTTTGCAATCCCCTCACAGGACATTAGGTTTGCAGCAGAGACAGTCTTGAGATGGAATGAGAAGAGATGTAGTGGATGAATCGGCCATGTGCATATTCCAAGGCTGTTCATTCTCCTTGCTACCCTTCCTTTTCTGTGTTCCTTCTCTGTTTGGTTTCTTCAACTGGGACATTATCACTTCCCTCCCCGTTCAGGACAATGTGAAAGGCAAATGTGTGACACTTGGGCCCCAGTGTGAGACAGGGAGAACATCTGAACCCCTTCACAGGCATTTTTGGAAAACACACAACCACAAGTTTCAGGAGCTATTTGTCATACAGACGCATTGGCTCAGCAAACTTCTGTGAACTGCTTGATAGCAAATATTTTAGGCTTTGCAACTCAGCGGGTCCCTGTCTCCATTTAATTCTTCCAGACCCAAGCAAAAGCTGAAACAGAGCATTTAAAACCACGCGAATATTTACCTAAATCAGCACCTATGCAGGATTTGGTGTTTGGGCATAAAATTTTGAACCCTGAGTAGAGGCAAGAGCTAAAATAAGTCAATATCACTTATAAATAAAAATTGAATTCATCAGCTGTTAATTTGATGCAAACATTTTATTTTTGTGGTTATACATTCCCAGTCATCTATAAAGAGGCTGAAAATTCCTTGTTTATTTTTCTTTTAAAAATTTTATGTGTAGACTCATTTTCATGTCCTATACCAAAGAAATATGTTTTCAAGTTATTACTTGGAGTTTCAGTGCCAGATGAACAGTACGTGGTAGAACTTGCATTTTATGTTTCACCCATGGGAGAAAAGCTTTGTGCTCTTCTGAGACACTTACTGTATATTTGTAGCTGTCCACGAAAGGAGTTTTTTCCACGGGAGTTTTCAGCTGTGCATTCGTATATTCCTGCATCGTCCAGCTGCAGGTTTGGAATCTCCAGTACTGCCTGGGATTTCCGTAGTCTGGACTTACTGGGAATGTAACCGTTAACCTTCATCCAAGTGATTGTTGGAACAGGGCTACAATAGGGAACAAAGGCTCTGTTAATATCCTTTCCACTATTAGAAACATGGATTCAGTTATCTGGTAATTTAAGCACTTAATAGGCTGAGCACAATAAAATGTAATCACAATTAGGGCTGTGTGCCAGTGGTTACAAGTTGCTTTCCACGTGGCTATTATATGATCAGAGAATCATGTCTTTCTTGCTCAGATTGCAAGAAAGTCTTTGGAAACCCTCTAGTATTTTGTAAATGTAAACAGCTTATTTTTAGGTAAATAATGTACTTTGATGAAATAGCTAACAGTTTCAGAGCAAGAGGGAAACAAAAGACTTGGAAATTAAATAAGGAAACTTTTCTGCCCTCACCTGTAGCAAATTTGTTTTCTGTGGCAACAGTTTGTGCAGTGTCACCCACCTGATGCTTTTAGCACGTTTCTACCCACAATGAGCCATTTAGATTTTTTAATATCAAGCATTTTTATTTTCTATTAAGTACCAAAGGTTTTATTCACTAAATATTAGCTTGTCTTTTCTCATTCATAGCTCTATATAATTCCATTATATGAAAATAAGGGTCCACTGTTCCTCATAACTTGGGGTTCGGGAGAGCACTGATTTCATTTGATGCTTTCTGTCAGATGGAGGTGCTGATGCATTGCATTGTTGCTGTCATGGTTTGCAGGAGATACTCACAAAAGCTGGATTAATGGATCAAATGGCATACCCATTTTACTGGCTGGTTTTGTGTGTCAACTTGACACAGGCTGGAGTTATCACAGAGAAAGGAGTTTCAGTTGGGGAAGTGCCTCCATGAGATCCAATTGTGAGGCATTTTCTCAATTAGTGATCAAGGGGGAAGGCCCCTTGTGGGTGGTACCATCTCTGGGCTGTATTCTTGGGTTCTATAAGACAGCAGGCTGAGCAAGCCAGGGGAAGCAAGCCAGTAAGAAACATCCCTCCATGGCCTCTGCATCAGCTCCTGCTTCCTGACCTGCTTGAGTTCCAGTCCTGACTTCCTTTTGTGATGAACTGCAACATGGAAGTTTAAGCTGAATAAACCCTTTCCTCCCCATCTTGCTTCTTTGTCATGATGTTTGTGCAGGAATAGAAACCCTGGCTAAGACACCCATTTTTCATTTTAATAAGTACTGGCAAACTTCTTTCCCACAACACAGTGGCAGTACCTATACCTATCAGTAATATATGATACCTTTTTCCTGTATCCTTGTCATGATTGTGTGAAATTGATTTAGGTAAATAAAAGACTTGCACAAGTTCTGAATTCATGAAATTCTTAGACAAATGGATGGAACTGGAGAATATCAGCCTGAGTGAGGTGACCCAATCACAAAAGAACACTCATGGCATGCACTCACTGATAAGTGGATATTAGCCTAGAAGCTTGGAATACCCAAGAAACATTCATATATCAAATGATGCCTGAGAGGGAGGAAGAACAAAGTATGGATACTCTAGTCCTTAGAAGGAGGAACAAAATACCCACAGAAGGAGATACAGAGACAAAGTGTGGAGCAGAATCTTAAGGAAAGACCATCCAGATACTACCCCACTTAGGAATCCATCCCATATACAATTACAAAACCCAGACACTATTGTGGATGCCCACAAGTGCTTGCTAACAGGAACCAGGAGTAGCTGTCACCTGGGATCTCTACTAGTGCATGACAAATACAGAGGGGAACACTCTCAGCTAGCCATTGAACTGAGCATAGGGTCCCCAGTGGATGAGATAGAGAAAGGAACAATGGAGCTGAAGGGCTTTACAGCATCATAGGAGGAACAACAGTATGAGTCATCAAGTACTCCCTGAGCTCACAGGGACAAAACCATCAACCAAAGAGTACACATGGAGTTACCCATGGTGCCGGACACATCGGCAGCAGAGGAAGATCTTGTTGATCACCAAATGGGGGAGAGTTCCTTGGTCCTGGAAAGACTTGATTCTTGATACAGGGAAGCGGGGGGGGGGGGGGGGCTGATTGGGGAAGGAGAGACAGACGGCATAAGGGATTTTCAGGGGGAGTGGGGAACCAGGAAAGGGCACAACATTTGAAGTGTAAATAAAGAATATACCTAATAAAAAAGAAAGAAAAAAGTGGACACAAAGGTATATTTCTAAAGAAGAAGCTATGTTAATTTTTACTGGCAAATTATCAGGTTTTTCAAATGGGGTGTCCACACTTCAGTGCAGTCCTATGCCCAGAAAGAGTTGGCCTACACAAAAGGAACTCTGGGTTTTCTTTTGTTATATTTTATCTCGCTGCAATTTTTGGCTTGTTTCTTTTACTTTTTTTTCTTTTTGAGTGAGAGAGAGAGGAAGAAATAAGCAGAGAGACACACATACACAGACAAAGAGAAACAGAGACAAAAGAGAGAAAGATGCAGGGATGTAGGAAGGGAGGGGATCTGTGTGAGAGAAAATAATATGATTAAAATATATTGTATAAAATATTTAAATAGCATTTGTTTCTTGGGAAAGTATGACATTTCTTATAGGTTTTGTTTATAAACTAATTTCTTTCAGTGTTTCTTTTTGGTCTGAAAACACCACTAAATTGCACATGTACATTATTTAAAATTAATCTTTAATATTGTTTACTTTTAGCCCATTGTTTAAAAAAGTAAAAGTTTAAATTTTGTTTCCAATATATTCAGTAAGGTATATATACTTACACATACAATACACACATATATCTATCTATGTGTGTGTGTATACATATTATAATTAACAAGTAATGAAGAAATAATGAACTTGGGTTTGAGGACTGATGCAGGTACACTGCTCATTGTATGGAATTCTCAAAAAGAAACTATTAAAGAATTTGTCTGTCATCAAACTTTCTCCCTTCCTCAATTTTATCATATGATGGCTTCTAAGAAAGTATTTTAGAAGTATATTTTCTGAAGCTATGGTTTTATTTTATTTTATTTTATTTTGAGTACTGATCTGTTCTTGTTTAGAAAATGATTTCAAAACTCAAGTTTAGGTCAATATTTTTACAGAAATTTTATGGCAATTTTAAAACTGTGCTATATAGCATTTCACAATCATCCAACTGGACTATAGCACTGCTCTAATGTGATATAGGAATGGTATTCACAAGTCCAGCATTACTGATGATGCTCTGTGGTTGACAATGGCTGATTGCCTGCCTTCTCTAGTGCAAGTAAATGCACGAGCATCTGTTTAATGTTCAGCTCTGTTTTGCTGACTTACATCCTACCATCTGAACATGTCACACTTTTCACTGGAGCCGATGTATTTCCCAATTTTCTTTCTCACAGCATCCCTCACTATCGTCAGACCCATCCCTCACTATCGTCAGACCCAGAAACATACTTCCTCCTGTCTCTAGTCCTCTTCCTCAGACCAGCTCTAGGTTAAATGGCAAGCTAGATGAAGATGTTCTCCTACTCACTTAAATAACAAATGGATGTTATTTAAATGGATGTCACTAGCATTCTGCTCTGGATCATAAATGGTAGCTATAGAGACCTTTAAGAAAGAGAAAAATATCAAGGAATGTTATATTATTTGTGCCTATTCTGAATGGTGTCATTTCCCTAATTTCTTTCTCAGTCTTTTTTTGTCCTTTGAGTAGAAGAAGGCTACTGATTGGTTTGAGTTAATTTTATATCCAGTCAGTTTGCTAAAGTTGTTTATCAGGTTTAGGAGTCCTCTAGTTGAAGTTTTCAGGTCACTAAATTATATTAACATATCATTGCAAATAGTGATAATTTGACTTCTTCCTTTCCAATTAGGATCCATTTGACTAATTGCTCTGGCTAGGACTTCAAGTACTATATTGAACAGGTAGTACTATATTGAATAGAGAGTAGGCAGCTTTGTCTAGTTCATGATTTTAGTGGTATTGCTTCAAGTTTCTCTCCATTTAGTTTGATGTTGGGTACTGGTTTTCTGTATACTGCTTTGACTATGTTTAGCTATGGGCCTTGAATTCCTGATCTTTCCAAGACTTTAACCATGAAGGGGTGTTGAATTTTGTCAAATGATACCTTGGTGTGACTCTAACCACGCAGGTGAAAAATCTATATGACAAGAACTTCAAGTCTCTGAAGAAAGAAGTCAATCTACAGATTCAATGCAATCCCCATCAAAATTCCAATTAAATTATTCATATAGTTAGAATGAACAACTTTTAAATTCATTTGGAATAACAAAAATATCCAAGATAGTGAAAACTATTCTCAACTATAAAGAACTTCTGGGAGAATAACCATGCCTGGCTTCAAGCTGTATTACAGAGCAGTAGTGATTAAAACTGTATAGTATTTGTGCAGAGATAGGTAGGTAGATCAGTGGAACAGAATTGAAGACCCAGAAATGAACCCACACACCTATGGTCACTTGATCTTTGACAAAGGAGTTAAAACCATCCAATGGAAAAAAAGACAGCATTTTCAACAAATGGTTCTGGTTCAACTGGTGGTCAGCATGTAGAAGAATGCACATCGATCCATTCTTATCTTCTTGTACAAGTCCAAGTGAATCAAGGTCCTCCACATAAAACTAGATACACTGACACTAAAAGAAGAGAAAGTAGGGAAGAGCCTTGAACACATGGGCACAGGGGAAAGGTTCCTGAAAAGAACACCAATAGCTTATGCTCTAAGGACAAGAATCGACAAATGGGATCTCAGAAAATTGCAAAGCTTCTCTAAGGCAAAGGACACTGTCAATAGGACAAAACAGCAAACAACAGACTGGGAAAAACATTTACCAGTCCTACATCTGAAAGAGGGCTAATATCCAATATATACAAAGAACTCAGGAAGTTAGACTCCAGAGAACCAAATAAACCAATAGAAAATGAAATATAGAGCTAAACAAGGAATTCTCACATGAGGAATATCAAATGGCCAAGAAGCACCTAAAGAAAGTTCAACATCCTTAGTCATCAGGAAATTGATGACTCAGTTCTACCTGAGGTCCCAGCCATACCACTCCTGGGCATATACCCAGATGTTGCTCTAACACATAACTAGGATACATGCTCCACTATGTTCATAGCAACCTTATTTATAATAATCAGGAACTGGAAAGAAACCATATATCCTTCATCAGAGGAACAGATACACAAAATGTGGTACATTTAAACAGTGGAGTTCTACTTAGATATTAAAAATAATGAATTCATGAAATTCTCAGGCAAATGTATGGAACTAGAAAATATCCTGAGTAAAGTAGCCCATTCACAAAAGAACAAAGATATTATGCACACACTTTTAAGTGGGTATTAGCTCCAAAGCTCGGAATACTCAAGACACCATTCACAGACCACCAGAAGCTCAAGAAGGAGGAAGACCAAAGTGTGGATGCTTTGGTTCTTCTTAGAAGGAGGAACAAAATACTCATGGGAAGAAATACGGAGACAAAGTGTAAAGACTGAAGGAAAGGCCATCCAGAGACTGCCCCACCTGAGAATCAGTCACCAAACTCGGAGACTATGGTGGATGCCAAGAAGTGCTTGCTGACAGGAGCCTGACAAATACAGAGGTGGATATAAAAAATCAAGGATAAAAGAAAACCACAATAGATTTCTTTTTACGTGTTCTAAAGTAATTTCCTTAAACAAATATAAGGAGAGTGTACACATAATTTCAGGTTCTTGGTTCCCTGCTCCTGAAGATGGGATAAAGGATGCAGAAAGTCCACAGAGTCAACTTTGGTATCTCCCTAACCTCTAGAATAGCTTTGTTCCCACGCACTTTCTAATTTCACAGATCTTTTTTTTTTTTTTTTTTTTTTTTTTAACTTTTTTTTTCTTTTTTTTTATTATTATTCGATATAATTTATTTACATTTCAAATGATTTCCCCTTTTCTAGCCCCCCCACTCCCCAAAAGTCCCGCAAGCCCCCTTCTCTTCCCCTGTCCTCCCACCCACCCCTTCCCACTTCCCCGTTCTGGTTTTGCTGAATACTGTTTCACTGAGTCTTTCCAGAACCAGGGGCCACTCCTCCTTTCTTCTTGTACCTCATTTGATGTGTGGATTATGTTTTGGGTATTCCAGTTTTCTAGGTTAATAACCACTTATTAGTGAGTGCATACCATGATTCACCTTTTGAGTCTGGGTTACCTCACTTAGTATGATATTCTCTAGCTCCATCCATTTGCCTAAGAATTTCATGAATTCATTGTTTCTAATGGCTGAATAGTACTCCATTGTGTAGATATACCACATTTTTTGCATCCACTCTTCTGTTGAGGGATACCTGGGTTCTTTCCAGCATCTGGCAATTACAAATAGGGCTGCTATGAACATAGTAGAACATGTATCCTTATTACATGGTGGGGAGTCTTCTGGGTATATGCCCAGGAGTGGTATAGCAGGATCTTCTGGAAGTAAGGTGCCCAGTTTTCGGAGGAACCGCCAGACTGATTTCCAGAGTGGTTGTACCAATTTGCAACCCCACCAGCAGTGGAGGAGTGTTCCTCTTTCTCCACACCCTCTCCAACACCTGCTGTCTCCTGAATTTTTAATCTTAGCCATTCTGACTGGTGTAAGATGAAATCTTAGGGTTGTTTTGATTTGCATTTCCCTAATGACTAATGAAGTTGAGCATTTTTTAAGATGCTTCTCCGCCATCCGAAGTTCTTCAGGTGAGAATTCTTTGTTTAACTCTCACAGATCTTTTAAAACATAAAATATCGGGCAACTGAGATGGCTCATCAGTAAAGCTCACGAAGACTTTATAATCTGGGTTCAATCAGTGAGGCACATGGTGGAAGCAAAGAGCTGACACTTGTGCTTTTCTATAACCTGCACATGTATGTCAGGGTACTTGTGTTCCCTCCCACGTAAATAAATATACATAAAGCACATAATATTAAACACAAATTTATATAAGACATCATTTTCTGTCTTTATCTTTCACCTATGTATTCTAAATATATTTTTCATCTTTTTCCAAATATAAACTTCAGGAGACATCCTATTTTCATATCTATAAATTTTTTTATTATTTTTAATATTTTACTATTTCTATAATCATTGTTTGTGTGATGGCATCTCTGGTAGCACAGTAGAGTGGGCCATTGGAAGAAATATGTAAAATAGCTACAGAAAAAAACATTGATATTTTCCCATTATTCATGGACTGGTTTCAATTAACAATAGAAGACAAAGGATTTTAATCATTTCTTATGTATTTCTAAAGTCTTGGCCACTTACTTCATTCATACACAAGTAATTTCAAAGACAGTATTTTTATATTAATAATCTACTATAATTTTAAAATATAAATTTTTATATTTCCTTCTGAGTAATAGTCCAAGTTACTTAGTGAGCATTCACTTTTTATGTTTACCCCTGAAATTTCAATTCTTTATAATATTTCTTCCTTACTTTGTACATTTGAGCACACTGAGATTATACACACAGTAAGTTATATACCAGGTTAGATACACAAAGACACACAACCTTAACCTATTGAAAGCTAAATTAAAGTCCTCTGTCCTAAATGCTGAATGCCTTAATAGTTAGTAGTTTATCCACTTGCTTTATGAAGAATGACTGAGCCATTATAAGCTGTCTAATTAAGAGACAAAACAATCCCAATTTCTTTGAGTTTGATTATTTAATCTATTGGTGATGGTGAATTTTCATAAAGAGGAAAATGCATCACAAAATGGACTCCGATGTTATGGGAGTGGGGGGGTCAAGAAGCAATCTAGAATGAGGTACACAGTAGGGAACACTTGGCAGTGAGAGGGACTAGGACTCTGAGCTAAGAAAGAAAAGAGTCAGCAGGGCTTCTGGACTGAGAGGCTTAGAGCCCTGTGTGTGTGTGTGTGTGTGTGTGTGTGTTGCAGCAGGTGAGTACACTTATCCAGGTGCTGATTCCTGCAGTAAAGCTTTACAAGGTCCTTGCTGCTCGTCCAGGCAGTATTCAAAATGAATAATGAAAAGGATGTTGAAGATCCTCAAAGTATTTATGAGTCTATGACAAAGAAAAAATACTTATCTGCATGAAACAAAAATAGAAAAAAAAATATAACATTAATGCGGACAAGAAGACCAACCTAGGGTGGGCAAAGAGTAATTTCTCCACAGAAAATATGTGAGAGAGACTGGATCTGGACAGTCAGAGAAAATTTCCCCTGCAGGGGTGTGGCGGAACTAGTTCTGGATATCCACATACATGAGCAAGCATCCTACTATGTGTGTAGTAGGGTGTTGGCTCTTCCTATACATTAGTAGGTGGAGTCCCCTAACTATTGGAGTAGGGGCTGTTTCTGACTCTGTTACTTTCCATTGGATCCCTTTCCCCTAACTGCACTTCCTGGTTGAGCCTCGGTGGAAGACTATGTGCTTAGTCTTGCTATAACTAGACATCTCAGGGCAGGGTGGTACCAAAGTGGGCTTTCACCTTCTCTGATGAGAAGGGGATGGATTGATTCAGGGAGAGATTTCTAAGGGTGGGACAGGGAGGAGAGGAGGGATGAGGCTGCAATTTAGATGTAAAGTGAATAATAAATTAATGAAACAAAAAATGTATCTCAGGGCACGACAATATTTGCATTGATTTCATGTTGTAATCCAACACATACTACACCATCACAGAATCTGAAAATGGAGTCAATTATTTAGAAACAGGGCTTTTTAAAGCTATGTTGGACGAATGAGTAGAAATATCAATTTTGACAGAAATGCAAAGAATGGTTATTTCTATCTTATTGAAGATGTGTTTAAATTATATTTGCTGAGCTACACACTGAATTTGCATGTGCAATAAGCAAGGAAACTATTAAAGAGGAGAAAGGGTCTTTCAGTTTGTATTATAGTGGTACAGATTTGTCTCCGAAATATCTATCAAGAAGTGAAGATTATGGAAAGCCACATTGAAATTCTGATAGGACATTGTGTGAGCTCCATCAAAGTAACAGGGTGAAAAGTGTCTCCAAATGGAGTTTTGAAATGCAGGGCGCATGCTGGATGAACTTTCGCCATCATGGAAGTCATTAAAGGCATTTCTTAAAGATCATTTTATACATATGATGAAGTAATGTGTGGAATCTGTCAAGACAGAAGGAAGACTTAGCTGTAAAGATTTAATGATTTCAAAGGAAACTACTCCCTAGCCGCAAATCGCTGTTCACAGACAAATTGTAGGTCTGTCTAATGGAGCTTCCTATTTTCCTTGCATAAGTCACAAGTGAGACATGAATTTTACATTGGATGTGGAAATACATACAGTTATGGTTCCTTTGTGATTTGCACAGAAAAGGGAACACTGTATACCTTTGATGGAAACTGAAAGGACCAAGTTTTATAACTTTTCTCTAAGAAAGCACATAAAAAACCATCATAAAAAATAGCTATTGAGTCAAAAGATTTTTTTCTTTTTTATGATCCTGTAGTTCAAAAAAATAAAGCAAAATTCAGTTGTTAATGTAGATGATCAATGCATATTTACATTTTAAGCAGAAGGGGAAATCATTTGAAATGTAAATAAATTATATCGAATAAAAAAAAGTTTCTTTTGTAAAATCTTAAAGAATTTTAGGCGAAGTGAGCTTGAGGTCACATCTTTGTTAAAGTCAAAGATCAGAGAGTGTCAGATTCGGTACCACAAACTCAAAACAAGCATGTCTGATTGGTCTTTTAGGAAAAGAAATTAACTGCTTCCATCCTGAGTATGGCATGTATCTCTCTCCTTAAAGATTCTTGGTGTACAATATGATTGCTATTAGAGTGCATCATTCTCCTGAGATTAGTTATGTTAAGGACTTAAGAGTCAGCTCAGAATACATACTATCAAGTTAGTTATCGTAGGCAAATAATTTTATTTAGGAGCAAATTCTTAGTTGTCCTATTTCATTATGTCCTGCTCTAGCCTTCATGATTTCATTGCTATTTGAAAATTTTGATACATTTTTTTCATTTGAAAAAGTCATCCTAAGTGAAGTAATCCAATCACAAAGGAACACACATGGTATGCACTCACTGATGAGTGGATACTAGCCCAGAAGCTTTCAATACCCAAGACACAATTCACATATCAAATGATGTCCAAGAAGAAGGAAGGAGAGACCCCTGGTCCTGGAAAAGCTTGGTGCAGCAGTGTAGGGGATACCAGGACAAGGAAGCAGGAAGTGGTTGATTGGGGAACAGAGGGAGGGAAGAAGGCTTATGGGACTTTTGGGGAGGGGGAAACCAGGAAATGGGAAATCATTTGAAATGTAAATAAAGAATATATCTAATAAAAAATCAAATAAAAGAGACTTTACTGCTCCCCACCCCCCCCCAAAAAAAGAAAAAGTCACATGGAGAGAAATCAGTTCACTTCTGAGCCAGTCATCTGTGATACACACAACTAAACCAAATGCATTTATTTCCTACATGTGGCCTTATTCAAGCATGTCCTACACTTCACATCCAAGGAAACCATTATGATCTGGGAAGATAATCAGAAGTCAGCAGAATCACACATTCTGTCTGATATCTGGAGGAAATTTCTGGAACAATATAGCAATTATTTATCCATTTTCACCTAGCCATCATATTCAATGTACCTATCATGGGGCAGGTTTTGTAACAGACACAGGTTACAGTAGTTAACCTGACTACCTGGAACTCACGTAATCAGTTACAGAATGACTTAAGAATATGAAGGGTGATTGAAGCCAAGTATGGAAACAGCAAATAGCCAGCTTCACATAGCAAGGTTCCAGACATGATTCTATTAAGTTTTGCATCATGAGTAGACAAAGAAACAGATAAAAGCCTTTTAGACAAAATCAAGAGGAAGGGTTTCTTCCTGGAGTCCTGTGAGAAAATAGAGTTTGAGGAATGAAAAATAATTGGTACTACTCTTTCTGGGTTAGCAGTAGATGCTAATGGAGTTAAAATAAAATACAGAGGTGAACAGGACATGCCAGGGAAATGATGTCTATGCACTAGGCTTTTCCTAACAGCCACTACAGTTTTTTGATGTGCTCTAACTGTGAGAGAAAGGCTTATGTTAGAGTTGAGGATAGCATTAAGTGAACACTTATATAGAAAGATAGGTTATGAGCAACACTTCAGGGGTGCTAGTTCTATAGTATTTAAGAGATACACAGTGCTACCATTGCTACCATCGCAGAGTGCAAACAGCCAAGGACAGTGAATGTATCAACATATGGGACTTGCTGAACTCTATGCAATCTCAGTGCCAGAAACCCAGTGACCAGGGTACAGTGCAGAGTCTGCAACCAGGTAAGGAGAATATCCTTAAAATAAGTAAGATTAGAGTCAGAGAAAGTACTAGGAGACTTGTTAAGAAATCTCCATGCATGATTGCTGTAGTTTTAGCATCAGTAAAGAAGGGTGATTAAGCAGTGAACACAACACAAACTTCAGAGTTAGAATTCAGGAGCTTGATGCTGCCTAGAACAGGAGAGTGAGAAGGACAGATAGATGAATGGGTAGATAGATGATGGATGGATAGATAAATGAATAGATAGAGAGAGAAGATAGCCAGATAGACAGACAGACAGACAGACAGATGATAGATAGGTAGATAGATAGGTAGATAGATAGATAGATCGATCGATCGATCGATAGATAGATGGATAGATAGATAGAGATAATAGAAGGAATGCTATTTTCTGAGTTTCTTCTCTAACTATATGATAATATCCAGGTTCTTATTATGTGTTAAAATTTAAGTACTTTGTATACTTTAACTTATTATTTCATAATGACTCTATGAAGTAGAACTTAACATTTCACCCAGTTTACTATGAAGCATATAGGAGCTATGGACTTGAGAGTGCTCTCGTGTAATATTAGAGAAATATGATAATGTATAAATAAACATATAAAAGAGCTAATATAAAGAAAGGGTTAAAAACGAAAGTTAACCCAGTGATATTCCTAAGAGCAGGAGACATGGCAGAGCACATTTGTGTTTTGTATTTGATACCTATAGTTTTGTTTTGAACTATACTCAAAATATCAAAGAAGGAAGCTTTGTATCGTAAGAGGTTTGTAGGTCTTGAGTGAGCAAATGAAGTGAGTGAGCACTTCTATTATCCTTGACATTGCCTGCTGAAGTTGAAGTCAGAGGAATATCTGGATTTAGCCACTAGGAAGATTCTCAGTGGCAATCAGTATCAGAGCCACATAACCATCTTCAGTGCTGCACAGCTTTCTTCTTTCTTCAATGCACTGGCAAGCTTAATTAGAGACACATAGACATCAAAAATAGAACTATACTAAGGGACTCAAAGAGGTGAAGAGAAGGGCATGTACTCTAAGTCATCCAGGACAGAGGGTGAAGCCGGGGAGAAGATACACACCATTAGAAGGCTGGCCAACACAAGGGATTGAGATGGTAAGCAGATAGGATGAGTCAGAGTGAAGATCTCAAGAATTTGCTCTTGCAGATTTGGTGTAACTCTGCTCATGTGTGCAGCTCAGAGCTACACAAAGATTTTACACAATCTATTTCACTCTATGTCACTCCCCTCTCTATATCCTGCCTAATACAACTTTCCAAATGCTTCCAGGAAAGCTGACTTGAGTCCCAGTCTGCGTCATAGATCAGGTGTTTATAGACTGAGAAGAAATGAAGTCTGCTCGCCTAGGCTCATTACAGTTTATTATTGTAGAGAAATGTGTAAATCATTAGCAAGAAGTAGGAGGTAGCTGGTAACTGACAGCAGAAGAACCTGCCTGACCGAAACCACAAACTTCCAACCATCCTCTTTTCATATTAATTTTGTGCTTACATTTCAATATGTTTCATATGTACAGGACATAATTTTAAAAATATGCACACCTAAACATGTTGCAAACAGACATTCTGTTAGAAAAAAAGGTTGGGTAAGATTTGAAGAACGTTTTCTGTCACCAAAATAGTGTAGTTAAGATGTTCACTTATTAAAAGACTCATATTGGAAACTTTAATTAACAATAAAATAATTTACATTGCTTATACCCAATTTTATTTTCAAGAATTATATGACAATACCATGAAAATTATTTCTCACTTAGAACAAAAATGTTTGCCAAGATTTTCTTCCCAAATATGAGTCCTAACAAGACATAAGATTCCACATTTGAAAGCGTTGCTTAGAGTGTGAATGTCATAAATGTACAGAACATGTGCATGCTCTGTTTTGAAGCAGAAACCACATTCAGCAGCAACACCAAAGTCCTGTCTTAATGCCCCTGAGCATTCTGTTTTATCAATATATCATGATAACTACGCTAGTGGATTATTCATATCCTCATGAGAGCACTCCCAGGAATGTTTGCTCTTCTCTGAGTAGTATACTGCTTGCTACCAAGAAATTTAACCCAACTTAATTGGCAGTCTTTGCTAATCAAGCTTGCCAAAGTATTTTTCAATACTACTTTCCCTCTAGAACATTAAAAACATACCCTAAGGTATAACTATCAATTTGACTAATTTTTCTCTTTAGTCTTTGTCAAGACATAGATTTGAGATTGTTTATATTTCAAAGAGACCTTAGTGAAGTAAAATATACTTATTAAAAAATGTTTTGAGGAACTGCCAGACTCCTCAGAAAACTGGGCACAACACTTCAGGAAGAGCCTGCTATACCACTCCTGGGCATATACCCAGAGGATTCCCCAGCATGTAATAAGGATACATGCTCCACTATGTTCATAGCAGCCCTATTTATAATAGCCAGAAGCTGGAAACAACCCAGATGTCCCTCAATGGAGGAATGGATATAAAAAAATGTGGTATATATGCACAATGGAGTACTATTCAGCCATTAGAAACAATGAACTCATGAAATTTTTAGACAAATGGATGGAGCTGGAGAACATCATCCTAAGTGAGGTAAACCAGTCTCAAAAGAACACTCATGGTATTTGCACTAACTGATAAGCAGATATTAGCCTAGAAGCTTGGAATATCAAAGTCATAATCCATATATCAAATGATGTTCAAGAAGAAGGAAGGAGTGGTCCCTGGTTCTGGAAAGGCTCAGTGCCGCAGTGTAGGGGAATACCAGAACATGGAATTGGGAAGGGGTGGATAAGGGATCAGGGGGTTGGAAGAGGGCTTATGGGACTTTCAGGGAGGGGGGATCCAGGAAAGGGGAAATCATTTGAAATGTAAATAAAGAATATATTGAACAGGAAATGTTCTTTAATACTTCAATATAGAAAGTATATATAATATAAAATAGGATTCTAATCACTTAAATAGGTAAATTACTTCACTCTTTTGTTTTTATTTTATTTTTTATTTTCTATATTCTTTCTTTACATTCCAAATGATTTTCCCTTTTCTGGTTCCACCCTTCCCCTAACTCACATAAGTTCCCTTCCCTCTGTGAGTTCCCCAATCAACCCCCTCCTACTCCTCTGTCCTGGCAATCCCCTACAATGCTGCATCAAGCCTTTCCAGGACCTGGGCCCTCTCCTTCCTTCTTCTTGGGAATGATTTAATATGTGGGTTGTGTTTTGGGTATTCTGAGCTTCTGGGCTAATATCCACTTATCAGCGACTACATTCCATGTGTGTTCTTTTGTGAATGAGTTACCTCACTTAGCATGATATTTTCCAGTTCCAAACATTTGGCTAAGAATTTCATGAATTCATTGTTTTTAATTGCTTAGTAATATTCCATTGTATAAATAAATATACCACATTTTCTGTATCCATTCCTCCATTGAGGGACATCTGGGTTCTTTCCAGCTTCTAGCTATTATAAATAATGCTGCCATGAACATAGTGGAGCATGTGTCTTTATTGCATGGAGGGGAATTCTCTGGGTGTATGGCCAGGAGTGATATAACAGGGTCCATCCAGAGTGATATAACCTGGAAGTGCTGTGCCCATTTTTTTCTGAGGAACCGCCAGACTGAATTCCAGAGTGGTTGTACGAGCTTGCAATCCCACCAGCAGTGGAGGAGTGTTCCTTTTTCTCCACATCCTCGCCAACACCTGCTGCTTCCTGAGTTTTTAATCTTAGCCATTCTGACTGGTATGAGGTGAAATCTCAGTGTTGTTTTGACTTTCATTTCCCTAATGATTAATGATGTTGAACATTTCTTCAGGTGCTTCTCAGCCATCCGAAGTTCTCCAGGTGAAAATTCTTTGTTTAGCTCTGAACCCCATTTTTAATAGGGTTATTTGGTTTTCTGGGGTCTAACTTCTTGAGTTCTTTATATATATTGGATATTAGACCTCTGTCAGATGTAGGGTTGGTGAAGATCTTTTCCCAATTTGTTGGTTGTTGTTTTGTCTTTTTGACAGTGTCCTTTGTCTTATAGAAACTTTGTAATTTAATGAGGTCCCATTTGTCAATTCTTGTTCTTAGAGCATAAACTAATGGTGTTCTGTTCAGGAACTTTTCCCCTGTGCCCATGTCCTCAAGGGTTTTCACCAGTTTCTTTTCAATTAATTTCAGTGTGTCTGGTTTTATGTGGAGATCCTTATCTACTTCGAGTTTAGCTTAGTACAAGGAGAAAAGAATGGATCAATTTGCATTCTACTGCATGCTGACCTCCAATAGAACCAGCACTATCTGTTGAAAAGGCTTTTTCCACTAGATGTTTTCTGCTCCTTTGTCGAAGATCAAGTGACCATAGGTGTGTGGGTTCATTTCTGGGTTTTCAATCCTACTCCATTGATCCACCTGCCTGTCACTGTACCAATTCCATGCAGTTTTTAAAATTATTGCTCTGTAGTACTGATTGAGGTCCAGGATATTGATTCCCCCAGAAGTTCTTTTACTGTTGATAATAGTTTTAGCTCTCCTGGGTTTTTTGTTATTCCAGATGAATTTGAAAATTGCTCTTTCTATCTCTATGAAGAACTGAGTTGGGATTTTGATGGGGATTGTGTTTAATCTGTATATTCCTTTTGGCAAGATGGCCATTTTAACTATATTAATCCTGCAAATGCATGAGCATGGAAGATTTTTCAATTTTCTGAGATCTTCAATTTCCTTCTTCAGAGACCTGAAGTTCTTGTCATACAGTTCTTTCACTTGTTTGGTTAGAGTCACCCCAAGATACTTTATATTGTTTTTGGCTACTGTGAAGGGTGTCATTTCCCTAATTTCTTTCTCAGCCTGCTTATCCTTTTGAGTATAGGAAGGCTACTGATTTGCTTGAGTTGATTTTATAACAAGCCACTTTGCTGAAGTTGTTTATCAGTTGTTCTCTGGTGGTGTTTTTTGGGTCACTTAATTAGGCTATAATATCATCTGCAAATAGTGATAGTTTGATTCATTCCTTTCCAATTTGTATCCCTTTGACCTCCTTTTGTTGTCTAATTGCTCTAGCTAGTACCTCAAGTACTATACTGAAAAGATATGGAGAGAGTGGCTAGCCTTTACTATTCCCTGATTTTAGTTAGGATTACTTCAAGTTTCTCTCCATTTAGTTTGATGTTGGCTACTTCAGTTTGCTGTATATTGCTTTTACTATGTTTAGGTGTGGGCCTTGAATTCCTGTTCTTTCCAAGACTTTTAGCATGGAAGAATGCTGAATAATGTCAAATGCTTTTTCAGCATCCAATGAAAAGAACATGTGTTTTTTTCCTTGAGTTTGTTTATGTATTGGATTGCATTGATGGATTTCTGTATATTGAACCATCTCTGCATCCCTGGGATGAAGGCTACTTGATCATGTTGAGTGATCATTTTGATGTGTTCTTGGATTTGGTTGACAAGAATTTTATTGTGTATTTTTGCATTGATGTTTATAAGGGAAATTGGTCAGAAGTTCTCTTTCTTTGTTGGATCTTTGTGTGGTTTTGTTATCAGCATAATTGTGGCTTAGTAGAACGAGTTGGGTAGTGTTCATTCTGTTTCTGTTTTGTGGAATAGTTTGAAGAATATTGGTTTCTCTATCTATGGTGATTGAGAGTTTTGATGGGCATAGTAGTCTTGGCTGACATTTTTGTTCTCTTAGAGTCTGCATGAGATCTGCCCAGGATCTTCTAGATTTCATGGTCTTTGGTGAGAAGTCTGGTGTGATTCTGATAGGTCTTCCTTTATATATTACTTGGTCTTTTTCTCTTGATGCCTTTAATATTCTTTCTTTGTTTAGTACATTTGTGGTTTTGATTATTATGTGATGAGAGGTATTTCTGCTCAGGTCCAATCTGTTTGGGGTTCTGTAGGTTTCTTGTATATTCATGGGCATCTCTCTCTTTAGGTTAGGATCTTCCATAATTTTGTTGAAGATATTTGCTGGCCCTTTAAGTTGTAAATCTTCACTCTCATCTATAGTCTTTAGGTTTGGTCTTCTCATTGTGTCCTGGATTTCCTGGATGTTTTGGGTTACAAGCTTTTTGCATTTTGCATTTTCTTTGACTGTTGAGTCAATGGTTTCTATGGTATCTTCGGCATCTGAGATTCTTATTTCTCTCTTGTATTCTGTGGTTGATATTTGCATCTATGGCACCTGATTTCTTCCCAAGGTTTTCTATCTCCAAGGTTGTCTCCCTTTGCAATTTCTTAGTTGTTTCTACTTCTGTTTTTAGATCCTGAATGGTTTTGCTCAGTTCCTTCACTTGTTTGTTTGTGTTTTCCTGTAATTCTTTAAGAGATTTTTGTGTTTCCTCTTTCATGACTTCTGTCTGTTGACCCAAGTTCTCCTGTATTTCTTTAAGTGATTTTTGGATTTCCTCCTTATTGGCTTCTATATTTTGACTGATATTCTCCTGAATTTCTTTAAATGACTTTTGTGTTTCCCTTGTAAAGGTTTCTACCTTTTGTTCCTTTTTCTCTTGTGTTTCTTTAAGAGATTTGTTTATGTCCTTCTTGTGTTCCTCTCACAGCATCATGACCAGTGATTTTAAGTCCAAATCTTGTTTTTCTGGTGTGTTGGGGTATCCAGGACTTGCTGTTGTTGGAGAATTGGGTTCAGATGCTGCCATATTGTCTTGATTTCTGTTAGAAATGTTTCTACATTTGCCTTTTGCCATCTGGTTATGTCTGGCATTAGTTGGTCTTCTAGTCACTGGTGGTGCTTGAACCACCTGTCAGCCTGTAAGGCTATTTCCACACCACTGGATGACTGACTGGGTTTCCTCTGGTACAGATTGCTGATATGCTGCCCTCCTCTTGGGTTCTGTTGGAGCCCTGGTGTGTCTTATCTCAAACAATGCTATACTCAGGTTGTCTCTGTGAACCTGGTGCTGCCTGTCTGCTCAGTCAGGGAGCAAAGATGGCAGATGCTGCGGTGACCTTTTCCAAGTGCTGATGACTCTGCAGGGCAAAGGACCCCCGGCAGGGTTGGTGCACAGATAGCCTGCAGAGCTGCCCAGGCCCTGGGTGCATGCAAAAGCCTGACAGGCTGAGACCCAAGTGATGTTGGACTCAGACTGTGTCTGAGTACCTGGTGCTGTCTGTGAGATCTGTCTGTAGTCCAGGAACCAAGATGGTGGAGCGCCCCTGTGAGTGCTGGTCAGTCTACAGGGCAAACGACCCTGACAGGGTTGGCACACAGACGGCCTGCAGAGCTGCCCAGGCCCTGGGTTCAGGCAAAAGACTGACAGGCTGAGACACAAGTGATGTTAGACTCGGGCTATGTCGGCATACCTAGCACTTTCTGTTAGCTCTGTCTGGTGTTTGGGAGCCTACTTCACTCTTTCTAATATTACCATGTAAAGACACAAAATGACTACTGTCTCAGAACCTTCTTAAGTCAAACATTCTAAAATAATCTTTTACATGCTTCCAGCCCAAATTCTTAAACTCTGAATAAATATAATCAGAGTAAGGGGTTAGTTATGATGGATGATTTGTTACATAGAATACCAGGAATCTACAATTCACTTTATTACCTCTGCCAAAAAGTACAATGAAGACAACACAATCTTCTGGTCATCAGCAATAAGAGAAATATTGACACCTATGTTCACACCCACAAGAGAACCACACAAGCTAGTGGGTATAGAACCTGCAGCTAAGAGTACAGAGATGGATGATGCAATGTCATAGGAGTAGAGATGTTTAGCCACCTCTGTGACTTCATGAAGAAGTCTTGGCACTTAGTTTCTATCCATGGTCATCACTCATGGAAAGATTGTGTTTTGGAAGTGTGGTCTTCCAGGCTTTTGATTTGCTTTTGATTGTTGGGTAATAATGCTGCATAACCATGATTGATTGGCTATTTATTTTGTGTCAGGACTTTATACAGTGTGTCATTTGTCTTTCACGAAAGCTCAAACATTGGTCGTATTTCCTCTATTTCACAAGAAAGCAAACAAATAATGATTTGATGAAACTTTCTAAATAAAATTAAAAGATAACTTCAAAGTCATTATCATATTTGTTCAATATACATCATCATGTAAATAACATATTTGGCTCAGGAGCACATATAGACAGCACACATAGAGAGAAAGTCAAGCAGGTGACATAGAATGCAGCTTTTGTGCGCAAATGATTACAGAGTTCTCTGGCAAACACTGGTCTCTCAGGTTGGTGAGGTCATGCTAACAATATTCTTCAGTGTGAACGAGAAAGCAATGCCTCTCATATGCACTTCATCCAGAAGGCTTTTCTCTGCCATAGCTATAGATTTGCTTTTATTTAAACATTGCAAAAAAGTATACCAGGTAAAGCATCTTGGTTCATACTGTCCCCTTTCCAACCCCCAACCCTCCAACTTGTGGGTGTAAAGCCCTCACCCTAACCTGAAGGAGCCATATGTAAGGGCTGACACTTGCCCAACTGATTTGGATGGAGCCCAACATTTTGAATGACTCTTTCTTAGAGTCAAATTCAGAAAAACTCATTATGCTTTTATTTATAAAATAAAGGAAAAGCTAGATATGGAGCAATTACTGAACAGACAACATTGATCATTATTTTGGTGTATAGTAATATTACTAGCAGGACTGATTCCCATCTTTTACATATTTGAAATTAACATATATTAAAACACTTCAATATTACAGTTAGTTCAGAATCAGTCCATGTATGGGTTTAGATGAATCTTTGACTTTCTCAGTTCTGGACTGAATTTTGAATTCCCTTGTATTTTCTATATACATACTTTGAGTGACAGGGGCATGGTGGTTCCAAGTCTGAAGTATGTAAGTGTCTGGGCCATTTTTTAACTGGAACTATAGTGTTTCTCAGACATTTACTTCAATAGAAGTCAATGTCCTAATCACAATTTGGGTTGTAATATTTATTAAGCTTAAAAAAAAGAGATATTTGTTCCTTTCATAAGAATTTATATTTCTGCAAAATACCCAATATTGGCCTTTTTAAAGTTTTAAGTTTTGGTGGACTCTTTGCATCTTCTAAGATTGGTATGTCAAATTGGATGCATTAGTAATAATATAAAATATTATAAATATTAACAGAATAAAATGTTACCCTTAATTTAATATGAAAAGTCAATTGTAGAAAATAGATCTGAACTTACAGGGAAGAAAATAAAAGTGGTTTGACCTAAAAAAATGTTTGGAAAAGAATAAAACTGAAAATTAATCCAATATTTTATATCTATAGAAATGGTTTTATAGGTTCAGAGTTTCTCTGAATGACTAGCACACATGACAATATATTCAAGCAGAAATATTACAAGCAGGAAGCTAGAGAACTGCCTATCATCAGTTCTCCATTGAAACCATAAAAACCCAAGAGGCAGGTAACAGAATAAGAGTTATGAAGTCTGGGAACTTGTGGCTTAGGACATGAGCTGTTTTGGGGACATTCTAGAAATAAGTGGAGCATTGCAAGGAGGTCAATGGTTCAGAGACTGAGCAATGTTAGAGAATTATCCTCCAAACACAGGGAAATTCTCACATAATAGATATTAACATGCTACAAATAAGTGAGCACTTAAATGGGGCTTTCTTGAAAACATCTAGATGTAACATTGTCACAATAGTGGTACAACCAACACTTCAGAGCTTGGAAAATGATAGCCAAAGAAAGAAACCCACCTGATGCTACACAGTGAGTGGACCATCAAGCTGCTATTAGATACTAGACTTTCAACTACCAACTTCGTGGTGTCCCTTCATTTGTCACTGACACAGAGTGACAGGCCCCTATGGCTTAACTGATAGGAATTCTGTTTTAAAAGCAGGGAGTTTAATGGGAATATCTCCTTTGAAAGTTCTGTTTAGAACTGTTTCTGAGAAGATATCTGGTCAAAGCAGTGCCTTATTGTCCTTTGCCACAGTTAGTAAAGACAGGAGACAAATTCATGTCTGATGTAGACTCCACCACATCTTATCTTCATTTATGGCTGCAGAAAGATGGGTAATTTATATTTGACTCACTTTTACTTTGTGCATTTTCATTTTATTTCTTAATAAATAACTGAAAATTACATAGGAAGACATGTTAAGGAAAAGGATAAAATACTCCAGAAATATGTCCCTACTGGGGATCAGAAGGCAAAGGTCTGTGAACCATATTAGTAAAACATGCTGACCTACTCTGTTGTACCAGCATTTTAAGACTCAACATAACAGGAAAGATCTGGGCAAACTTAACTGTCTTCTTGAGGCAGGGAAAGCTGTGGTGTCCTCTGGATAGAGAGGAGGCTGGCATTCACAATAGCCTGAGGGGACACCAGAGATATATAGCATACTTATTTTTGATTTACAGGAGTACTAACTAGTGGAGACATTAAGAAAGAGGAAGTGAAAGACTTAGTAAAGACAGTAATGAAATATGTTGAAAGAACAGGGTATTCACAGTGGTGCTGGGGATACTCATTAAGAAAAACCAGTCAGACGCAGACACAAATACAGTGTCTTTGTGGAAGGTAGATTAATATTATAAATATGTGTTTGTGTGTGTGTGGAGACAAGGAACAAGAGTCTGTGTGCAATGAATGTACAATGAAAGCAGAGAGGAGTTCTCTTGTGGGCAAAAAGCAGAGCCAAGTGGAAGAGGAGGGCACAGCAGTGAGAGTCCGAGAGTAGAAGAACGCTGCATATGCAGGTGATATCCAGTGAGTTCTTTGTGCTAACCAAGCAATAACAGGAACACATGAAGAGGTGCAGAAGTCAGCTGGATAGGCACAGGTCCTTCCCTGAGAGCTGGGCTGGAGGATCTCATTAACCAGAGCCCACTCACGGAGGTGCTGACAAAGTTTGCTCCCAGCAACACAGAGAAGTGAAGTACAAACCACACATTGTTCAGGTTACATAAAATCCATAACATCAAGATCAGAAAGTGTCAGATGTCATCATGCAACTTACTGTCTCTACAGAATAATGGCAGAATAACAAAAAACACACAAACACATAAATAAAAGGATTCAGTTTCTAATAGTAAAATTCTAATGCCTGCAATAAGAAAGGAATTGTATCCAAAATTTTAACTCCTATTTAGGGAAATATTAATCAGCTAAAACTAATTTTAAAAATGGCACATACTGTCTTAGTTAAGGAGACTACCACTGTGATGAAATACTATGACCAAAGCAACTTGCAGATGAAAGCCAGACAGAGGTAATAGAATCAAATTTAGGCTCCAGACATAGAGACAAAGATCTTGAATGACTCATCAGGGAAATATGTTAGTTGATTTTACATTATCTATAACTATTCAATAACACTATGTAGACAAATCAAAAAATTATTTTTTTTGGTTTTTTGAGATATTTTTTCTGTGTATTGGCCCAGACTGTCCTGGAATCACTTTGTAGACCAGACTGTTCCCCACACTCCCAGAGATCCACTTGCCTCTGCATCCTGAGTGCTAGGATTAAAGGCCTGCACTACCCTGCCCAGCTGTCAAATCAATTTAAAACACATAAACACATTGGATGAACAATAATAACTGATGCACACCTCAAAGCTTCAGGAATCAAGAGTCTGGTTTTGCTATTTAGAGGAACCTACAGGATAAAATGTCCAGAGATTGGATTGGTAAGATTGATTAGTCTCAAAGACCTTGTGCTTCCTAATTTGATATCCTGTGTTCACCCAATGGTTTCCCAATTGTGGAGAGAGAGAACTGATTCCTTCAAGCTGGTCTCTGATGTCCACCCCCTCCACACACATACACAGATGAACATATAAATAAGTATGTAATAAAATGAATAATACTCAGAAAGAAAATCATATACATATACCCAATTGAGTTTTGACAAGCTGTTAAGGCAGCAAAACAGAAACAATAAACTTTACAATGGTAAAAATAATTTTATATCCTTTTATCACATTAAAAATAACTCAAATGTGTTATAGAAATAAACACAAATATAGCTATAAAGTGTACATAAGAAAAACCCTTAATGTTGTTTAAGCATATTGCTTAGACATAGCACAAAAAGCTTCATATATAAAAGAAGAAATTTGAAAATTGAGCCTCATCAAAATTAAGAGCCTCTGTCTTTGAAAAGACATCATGTTTTAAAAGATGAGTGGTTGGAAATGTGAGCATGTCACATACATGATGGAGACTCTGTCTTTAGGACTTTAGAGGACTTAGAATTTGATATCACACCAACCAATATTGCAGTTAACATATGAGCAAAACCACTAATTTAAATGTAGCTATTACAGAAGCATAAAAAATGCTTAATAATGTCTATCATTAAATGCACACCAAGTGCTACAGAACTACACATACATTTTAATGGTAAAATTAAAGACTGTTTGGCAAAACTGTGTAAGAAAATGAGTTTTCTGCTCCTTTGCATAAAGGACTGTGAAATGCCACAACTGCTTTGTAAAACAATCTTTAATAGTCTATGTTTTGCTGTTCGATTCTCTAGCTATCAATACCATAGGTTTTTAATTCAAGAAAAATGAGCACTGTGTTCCTAGTAACACCTGTCATGTGATAGACACTTTATGGGGAGAGCTGAAATGCGAACGCATCTTAAATTGTCCTAATTAGTGGACAAGAGATCTTCCCCCATAGTTCTCAATTCAAAAACTACAGAGTCAAGCAAAGGGCAGATCCAGTGAACCAACATGCACTTGTCATCCATCTGAAAATGATTCTTTAGAGGAGGGCTCATGCGGATAAACATTCCGTGTGCATCTAGTTATACACTTCTGTAGGAAATTCATTCTTATCTTCAAGAACAGACAATAAATCCTGTGAGGGTTTGTCTGGACTCTGGGGCATAGAGGGAAAGAGACTACAAACTTACATATAGACATTTGAAGGTGGTGATAACATTACCATGTAGATTATTGGATTGTTTATAGGCAACAATAGGTACCACAATGTATATTCTATTTAGTTGCAACATCAACAATCCTTTACAAAATATACTGAACACTTTGCAGTGAATTGCAATTAGCAAATTAAGTATATAATTAATATACTGCTAATGGCATGTTAAATAACTGCAACATGTATATTTTGAGTACATGGTAAAGTCGTTGAATAAGGACTAGAATATTACTTCTATTAGGCTTTTTTAATCCAAACACATAACAAAACCTAAACTAGTTTCTTTAACAACTTTTTTGGGGCATTGCTATTTGTTTATTCTATTTCTGTTATTTATGACATACAGTTAATAAATGGCACAGACACAAAATAACAACAAGACTACTGGACAGAAGAGTTCTTTCCAATTTGCTTAGTTTATATCTCAGTCTCCTTTCAGGGGAGATTGTACATAGAATCACCTGGAACCTCATAGATACAATGGTTACAGGGAAGTGAGATGACTGGTGTTCCAATCAATTTGGCTGACTGTGTAAGAGGAAATGCCCAGCATTTTAAGGCATGTCTGTTGCCACCAGAAAGATATTTCATTAGCCTAGATTTTAGAAATTAAGATTAAAAAAACATTTTGTCTTTTAGCTTCAGATTGAGTTGGGCTCAATACATCAGGGCTTAGTAAATGACATTTTAGACTTAACTATTCCAATTCATCTTTTTCAAGAAGCTTGTGACTATAAAACACACCACTGTTTTGAGATCACCAAGAAAGAAACACTGCTGGTCAGAGGAAGTTACCCCTATATTGTGATCAACACCCATATTTGTACATAAGATCTGTCATACCTGTATTTTCTCTTAAGAGAACATGATTCTGTGTAATGCAGCCACATGGGCTGGAAGGGAGAACATGTTCCCTTTCTATGTATCACACACTGAAATGTCCTCATCACAAGTGTGGAGAGGTCTGCATTTCTCTGCAGGGATATATAAAACAAGTGACCTGATTTCATAATGTTCCTTCCTTTGAGAAAACAGCCATAAATAAGACATTCTAAGTGTTTTAATGTAGATTGATTCAATTCCCACAAGAAAGTAAAAGTATAAGCAAAAGTTTGCAAGTTGCCCAAAGCACACATTATTTGCTCTGCTTATATGAAACAGCAACAGAGTTATATGCCCATCAAGAATAATCTGAAAATCTATTAGTATTAGTTATTTCTTCTCTAAGAAAATCTGTGTTATGAATATATGGCCTGAAACTTTTTTGTGGGTATATAGCTGTTACCAAAGACTGTGGTCACAGAAGGTAGACGGATGAGCAACATTGAATATATGTCTTACTTTGCTCCAGCCATAATATGTGGTTATGATAGAACACCCTGATCAAAAGCATTTACTGTGGATAACATATATTTGGCTCACACTTCAGTCTATAATCCATCATTGAAGGAAATCAGGGCAGGAACTAAGGGCAGGAAGCTGGAGGTGGGACTCTCGGAAGAACACTGCCCTCCAGCTACCTGTCCTGTTCATCTGCAGGCTCAAGCTTAGCCTGATGCCTTGTACAGTTCCTGAGCACCTGCCCTGGAGATAGCACCATCTGCACTGAGCTTGGCTTTCTTACATCAATTCAGAGAGAATTTCCCACATATACATGCACATATCGACCTAATAAAGAGAGTTATTCAGCTGAGACTCTCAGATATCTCTTGAGTGTGTCAGGGGAGAGCACAGCCTAGCTACTGTGTAGTTATTAAGAGATACTCGGCATGTGGAGTTATTCCCCTATTCTCACACACATAAGCTCACAAACATATCCACACAGTCGTGTTTCTCTCACACACAAAAATATATCAAATTTAACTACAGCAAAGAAGCAAGACCTGCTTTTTAAAACCACACACAGAGCAAAGAATAATGAATATTGAAAACAAAAATTGTAAATATGAGGCAGAAAAGGCAAGTTCTATTTGTCTGCTTCTTATAATAAAAAATATCTAGTGAAGGGTCACAAAATGCACTGCAACAATAAATGGACCATAACGTACTTCAGAACCATGGGAGCTATACATTGTAGGTTAGGACATTTATTTAATTACATATTTTGATGGTGAAATAAGAAGACTTGTGGAAATAGGAAGCAGCAGTATCTAATGACATAATAATAGTGGATCTGAAGTACTAAAAGGTGTAAATAAGTGTTAAATACCGTCCTAGAAATCATCTTCCCTTGCTCTGCTCTTAGAGGCATTTGTTTGCAAGTTTCATGACACTATGAGAGAGAGATTCCAAAGACAAAGATGCAGGAATGTCTCCAGCTACTCTCTTGTTGAAAACAATGGAAGCTACAGATGAACTGTTTAAATGATCTTCTGTGTCCTAGGTTTTGGCATCAGAGGCACAGAGAAGCATGAAAGTTACACAAACGTGACACAGTTTCTAAAGGTCTTGAAATGGAAAGGAAAAATAATTTACACTCAATATAGAATAGGAATATTGCCTTCTTAAAAACGATTTACAAAGACAGAACTGATGTGGTAAAGGAACCTGTCTAAAATTCCTCCAGAAATGTCCTATATACATACCCAATTAATGAAACAAATGTTACCATGCTGCTGAACACTCAACGTTTGTGATGTACATCCTCTGTGTCAATAATTTTCATGATTAGTATATCTTAGGAATTATCTTAGGAAGTTCAGCACACCTATGATGATTTAATCATAAATTATTTTTAACACTAATCTAAGAAGAGATGATTTTAATTGACCATTCTGCAATGACTTGACAGTTAAACTCCATAACAAAATCTGTTAACTTTTCTCTTTCTCCAGTGTTCAGAAACTAGCAGACAAATAGCCTTTCTGAAATGTGGGCTTAAAGGACCAAACAGAACTGCACAAGACTCTACTGTAAGACTCTGGTTTCAAGAAACACCTGGCTTTGATTTTTACAGCTTTAATTACCTATCCATGTTGTATGCAACTCAGAAATTGACCAGCACAAAAGTTTATCCTTGGCTTACCTTATACACACATTAGCTGTCATTTTGATGAATGGGTTAGTTCTAGCAACAAATACTCATCAAGCAGGAGTAGGGGTAGATTTGAGAAATGTTTTTGGTGATAAAACATAGAAGAGAGGAAGAAAGAAACAAAACAACTGAAACCTTACAAGGGGTGGGGGGCAAGCCTGTCATGCTAAGAATTGCATCAGTAGATCTGGGCTGAGTGCAAAAATCTGTGATTGGGATGAGATCTGAAATCCCAACATGACTAATGAGCTATCTATCAAGGGATAACACCAAATAGACCTTATGAAGAAATTAAGCTTGATTCAACAGTCAAAGTAAAAACACCATGTAAGTATCAGGCTCAGTGATATGAGAATGAAATTAAAAAACAGTAATGTGACTCAGGGAGTAGTTGCCACGGACAAAGTGGATAAACTACAGGATCAGTAGAAGACAATGGGAAAGTCCTCAAAGTCAATGCAATGTCAGTAGAATAATTTAAAAAATACACTTGCATTTTATTTGGAATGGAGGTGAAAAAGCTAACTTAATTCATCAGTTCTGCATGTGTTTCTGAGATGTAAATTAACTGGAAGAAGTAAATTTGAAGGTTTAGTGAAGATCAGTGCTGCTGGCTTTTTGTGGAAGGTCTGTTACTAGGGCTGAAGAGGAACATTACTAAGGACAGAAGAGGTGAGTTAATGTTTGTCACTACATATTCAGACTGTCAGCTCTTGAAATCTTAAAAGATAGAACTGAAATAATGGTCATGGTTAGAAGAAATAATCATGGCAGAATCCATTTTCCTTTCTAGTAGGACTTTAGAGGGAGTTGGAGTGGGTTTCCCTATGAAAATGGAAATCTAATACTGTAAAATTTCAACATGGGGAAGCTGAGACATAAGCAATGGTTTGAGAATTGGGAGACCTAGTTTTGTGTCTCTATTTTTTAACTGAATTTGCACAATGAATATGTGTGATTAACTAATAATGCACGTCTAAATTGCCAACTTCATGTCAAGCCATTCTAAGACTTTGATATACAACATTTTAAAATTTCAAATTGACAATCTTTGGTGACTACCTGCTGTGGCTGTCATAGCTTGACTAATACCAATGTGGCAATGGCAGATACTGTGACAAGAAAGCTAGGTTCACGGCACAACGATCCATATAACTCAAAACACTTGTTTGAGTCTGTGGACTATGATAGATTGAAAAATTAAATGTTGTCAAAACATATCACCAAGGATGGTATCTCAGATAAAGAGATCTTAGCAGGCTCAGCACTAGATAAATTGAACTTTAACAGCAGCAATATGAATGTTAAACCATCATTAGAAGAAGAAATGGATATCTAGTAGAATGCAGCAATTATTTGTTGGGAAAGCCATATAAAACCCACAGAAACTTAGGAGTGTAGGAACTGAAAATCGGGAAACTGAGTCACAGGACTTGAATTTAGGTATCCAAGTTATGTACATAGGAATGATTCTGCAATGTAGAATAGGCTAAAATAAAGATGAACTTTTGTGAGTATAATATTTTGTAGCCCATTAAGAATGCCAGTATTTAAACATTTCTGATCTCATAATCCTCAATCAAGAAAGAAGTAATTTTATGGAAATTTCAGGGGGTTTGACACGAAGCCACAGAACAAGCTATTACAAGTGAAAGCCACAGTCCCTCAGGGATTATCATACGACAGCCACTCCTGTCCATCCTAATATTTCTGATTGTCTTTAACTGAGGTTTTTAATTGTGTCCAGAAAGTCTTTTACTGGGACAAAATGAGAACTGCTCTCTCTGGTTGCAGGAGCCTACAGCAATTTGAAAAATTACTAGGATTAGAACTGGGAGAGGCAGATTTGTCTTGGTGGGTTTCTGACTGCTTGGCTTTCATGTGTACCCAGTTTCTCTGTTAGGATAGTGGGTTCTGGGACAACCCTGGGAAAGTTTTGAATACAGAGCCAGATAACTATGAGTTATGAGCTAGCCCTGTTTACCCAGAAAAGCATAACTCATCTAAGTGCAAATGAGCAAGGTATTTCCTTTCAAGGAAGACATTCCAGACAATGCCAGAAACAGTAAGAACATCAAGTGCAGGAGCGTCCCACATAGGCTGGCTTTGGATGCTTTGGCCTAGCCATTCTGTGCCGTCTCTCTCCCATCCACAGACTGATGTGAACTTACAGACTCTTCCTTTGCTGACGTTTGGTAAAGCATCATCACCCTTGAGTACCACTTGAAACGAACACACATCCCCAGTTTCTGCAGTTCTGAAGCAAGTAGTACTTGACAGAGTGATTTTTGACTCATGTGTACTGTTTCCCACGGAGAGTCAAACATTTTTTGATTCAGAGACCCAACAATTGAGTCCTCTCCCTGGGTCTTCGGGCAGCCTAATGATTAGGTAATTTCAGTTTAGTCTGAATGGCCAGTATCACATCAGTCCAATTCATTTTAAACTCCAACTTTTGTTAGTAACTGGCATTTCTAAACAAACATCATTAATAAATCATTAGTCTGTAACTAAAGAGGAAATTCATTTGGCAGTCCCAGACTGAGGGGTGCTTGTCATCCTCACAGTGTGAAAGGATGGGAGTATAGTCCTTTGATACGATTTGGCTGAAGACCAAGGAAAATAAAATATAAATTACAGCAAAATCTAACATTACCAATTAATAAATAGTACGATTTTATTTGCAACAAATGTACAAAAAGAAGGAAGGAAGAAAAGAAAGCAGGAAGACAGGAGGGAGGGGGGTAGGGAGGAAGGAAGCCTCTAGCCCTGGCTTCCTAGTAGAAACTAGACATGTAATAGTGCAATGGGCTGTGAAACATATGATTATAAGCCCTCGTGGAGAGATAAGAAGGAAGTAAAAGTGGCAGGAAATTAATGTATTTTTCTATCCCAGGTTTCAGAAGTGTGTAGAAATGGCCTTCTCAGTAATTATCACACTAACTGATTCAAGGCTGTTTGAGCACTGCTGATTCTGATCGCGTGTTAATGGCTGCATGAACAAGATAAGGAACATATAAAGTAGAAAAAAAAAAAAGCTTTTCCCACACCACTATTACCTGAGGCTTTTAGCTTGCAGGTTTGCCCTGGGAGATAAACTGTACTTCTTTGAGGCATATGGCATTTTTATTACAGAGTAACCTCAAGTTTGCCCTCCTTCCTGGGGGCAGCTAAGCACCACTGACCACATTTTACTGCCTTGTTGGTGGCTATTTGAGATATCTAGCCATCTTTCTGTGAGCAACAAAAGGTCACATGGTGAAATAAATGCTGTGGGGAAGCTGCAGCTAATGTAAATTGTGTGTGAAGTTTTTCAGGGCTAGGACATGTGACCCGCATCTAAAAGTGTTTGTTTGACCAAATCAGAAGTAATTCTATGGTTCTGCTGTGAAAGATCAGCCCCGTTTCTCAGCCTTGAATTTAATACCGTCAGCATATTCAGTACACATCACAGAAAAGGCACTCCAGGCTTCCAAAAAGCCAGCACTTTAAGAAGACAGACTCAGACAGCTGTCCCAGTGGGGCTGGTGAGAAGGTGACATAGGTGTGATCATATATAAGTTCTGAAGGTGAGAGACTGGCTATAAAGAAAAGTGTGTGGAGATATAATGAAGAAGTGACATTTGATTTTCGCTTTGAAGTCAGTGGAAACAGTGATGATAGGACATTTCAGACTGAGGAGGCAGTGCTACAGGGCTTCGGGTATGAACAGGTACAGGAAGAGGAGCGCTGATTAAGGGAAGGCTTTGAGAATGTGAAATGGAAATGGTGCCACTGTTTCAGTTCTCAGGTCGTTCCACTTGTCTTTTACAAAGTAGGAATCTAAAGTGTGCACACCAGTTGTGTGCAGGAAGAGAGAGGCACTGATTCTGTTTGTTCCCCTTGGGTGCCTGTAGGCTGACTGCTGGTGGGCTCGAGGGCACTAACTTTGTTCCTTGTGGGCCTCTGTAGGTGCTGGTAGTCTTGAGGGTGGTGACTCTGTTCCTCCTGGATTCCACTAGGCTGCTGGTAGGTTTGAGATAGCTGTGACTATCTCCTCAATGTAACAGACATCCTGTCGACATCACCAGAGAGAGACTATCTGAGTTTTATAATCATGAAAGACAAATGTCAGTAAGAATTGCCTGAGCCATTTTTCAGATACCTGATCGTAACAGGACATCCATTATATGTTACTATATATGAAATGCAGTCTCAACAACCCTAGATTTGATTTGACTAGTGAACTCAGTGCTATAGAACCCTGAGTTCTGGGGTTACACCATGACTAACTGAGATAAAAAATTTAATATTTTCAATATACTTACTAACTCCCTATATTCTAAAATTCAAATGACCACTATGTGCATTTGGCTACCAACTTGAGCAGGCTTGAACACTCTCAATTGAAAATATCAACAACTTTTACATTTCTAACACTATTGGAAAGAGCCTCTGAAAGGAAATATTAATTGGGGCCCAAAGGCAGTCTTCTGTCTCTGCATCTATCACTGCCTTTCATGATTTCTGTGTCTAGTGTCTAAGAGCAGACATAGGCCATGGCAGAGAGACTCCTTCATCCCTAATTCTGGGCTAAAGGCTGAGCAAGAAAAGCTTTTCTTTATTTTACTTCTGTACATGCCATCAAGCAGCTGACTTTTTTTGAGACCAGATTTACACAGAGTTAGCTAAATCAGACTGCTTGACTCTGTGTGATTAACCCTTTAATGCCATGTTTCTCAACCTGAGGATTGCAACTCCTCTGGAAACTCAACAACTCTCTTGCAAGGGTTGCATATCAGATTTTTATTTTGTGTTTCATAACTGTAGCAAAAGAGAAAAAAATTAATTTTATGTTTGGGGCCATTACAACATGGGGGTGTGTATTAAATGGTTGCAGCATTAGGAAGGTTGAGAACCACTGTTTTAATGTCTTGTCCAAATGCTAGGGAGGTAAGCAGCCAGCACTATTTGAAACAGGACTTTAAACAGTCAGAACTGTTTAAAGTTTTCATTTTCAAACCTGGCCTGACCATTTCTCTTTTTAGTGAACATTACAACTAAATCATTAGGAGACAAATGGACGTTATTACATTCTTAGCGTAGTATAGGGGAATGCTTTCAACTACCTCTCCCCATAGGCCATTTTCTCCATAACAACTCATTTTGTCAAGAGTTTCTGCATTACACCCAATCTGATCCTTTCAGTTTAATGCTACAGTGCTGGAGTTTCACTCCCTCTGTATCTTGTTGAGACTGGAGAACAGCTTGAGAGCAATCTCTTGATAATAGCTTTCCATATGCCTAAAACTGCCTTTCCTTTCCAGAGTAATTAATCCCTCTCAGTTTTTTACACCTTGCTGTATTTCCCCAGCCATTACAAAGCCCCCGTTCCCCATGGATCATAGTGAAGCATTTCCCATTTTTCTCAGAAATACCTTTTGTGGAATTGACCATCACGAAATAGAGTCTGTCACAGCTACTTTATAAGTTCTGTGCTTGATATTGTATAGTTCCATTTTAAAAGCAATTTCTAGGACTGGTCTAGGATATGCCCAGCCACAGAAGCCTGTAGAGAAACCAGGCAAGAAGGTTTTATTGTTTTGTTTTCAGGGTTTAGATTTAACTAGAATTTCCTTTGGAAAATGTCTTTCAGTTGGTAGGAATCTAAACATTTCTTAACTTCAAATTAAGTCAGTAAACTTTGGTGACGTTAAAGATGGTAGTTGCATATGCTATATACATTTGTTTTCCTCCAATGTCTTTTAAGAACACAGAAAATTATGAAAACATATTTTAAAATTATTTGTGCACTATAACTCATCAATCATATGGTCTATAAAAACAGAACTTCTTGAATGGCAGACTACTAACATGCAAAGATGCTTTTGAAGAAGAATAAACCATTGTCTGCCAGCAAGAGGCCAAATGCTTACAGGCTTTTATGTAAGTTCTTTAACAGCCATACACTTGTTGCCTATCATATGTTCATGCCTCATGAGTTAGGGGAAGCTCAAGTAAATAAAATATGCCATTGCTTAGTCTCAGTTTTAACCAATGGAAAAAATGTTCCTAGCAATAAAAATTGACCATGGTGGGGTCTTGGTCATGGCATATAATAGGCATGCCTGATGCTGGAGTCAAGAAGGTGTGTCACATGAACAAATGAAGACAGAATGGTATCTTCTTGGGAACAAGATTGTGCCCATCATGTAATTGATCAAAATAGCTAGTCTGTGCTTGGCACTAAAAGTCTTCAGACCATCACTTAGTTCTTGAGTCCTTTCCAGGCTCTTATTCTACTTGAGTTTATAAGATACAATAGGCAGATCCAAGCTCTTGGATTTTATCTCTTTTTTTATAAATGGATTGGCAACGTTCTTTGAGGCATGAAGTAATGTAGATGGTGTTTGAGTCAGTTTGCTACAGGATGAAAATAATGATTTCTAATAGAAAATCCAGACTGCCCCAATAATACTGTTAATAATAAACTGTTAACAATAGTAGATTATATTTATGGTTTTCTCTTGTTTAACTCACAATGCATCATTGCAACAAGTCTCTGCTTGCATCTCCTCCCATCTCCATATTCCATCGGAGTTGAAACTGTTTTTCCTTTAGGATTCTGACTGATCAAGACTCAGTTCACTACCAACATACCAGTATAAATAATTCAAAGTTCCATTAGGGATATTGTAGGGGAAAATGCATATAACTTTTGAACACAGAAATTTAAGCGTAAGTTATATACAATAGTCCAACATGGTCTCTTTAAGGGAGCAATGTATGGTGGCTGGCGTTGAAGTAACAAGTAATGTGTCTAGTCAAGGAAAGAACAAATCCAAAGGCCACGAGACAGTGAGACAAAATGGAGTTGTGAGAGCACTGTACTAGAATCCAGACAAGGACAGTCCATGAAGGACACCTGGTTAAAGTACATATGCATATGCACTGAGAGGTAGATTCTGCCCTGTGTTAGGTCCTGACTAACACTCTGTAGCAGATATTGTCACTCTAGAGAAAAGGTCCACTGGGGCCTTGAGCATCAGGAAAGTGGTCAGCAGTTTATGTGAGCTGTGAGGAACTCCTCTGACAGTTGAAAATATAGTCTTCATGTTGGAATAGGCCACGTACATCTTGTGATGCTAGGGAGATTTTCAAACAGGTCAAAATGTCTCTTTCAGTCATTTTCTTTCCATGTGGTTGCAGGTAGCTTTTAAGTAATACTATATTATATTGTTTTCCCTTCTATCACCATAATTCATAGAAAGAATATCAAGCATGTGTGTGTGTGAGAGGGGGGAGGATGACAGGGAGAGGGAGGGAGAGAGGGAGGGAAGGAGGGAGAGAGATAGGAGAGAGAAGAGAGAGAAAGAGGGGAGAGAGAGAGAGAGAGACAGAGAGAGAGAGAGAGAGAGAGAGAGAGAGAGAGAGAGAGAGAGAGAGAGAGAGAGACCTTCCTTGCTATGGCAGTGTGTCTTTTTCTAATTCTTTTTTTAAAGTTATTTACCTTGGTGAGTGCAAACAAGAAAACCATTGGGATGCTGGAGAAAATAAAGGTTCAACAATATAAATGACTTGAAATGCTGGGTGCCACCCAGAAGGATAGACTCTAAGCACCAATCGCTAAGCATATTCTAAGCTTTCCCCGTCAAACACATCTAACATTAAATAGCCTGCATCGAGAGAGACTTTATGATGGTTTATTTCTCTACAAGTCGAGTTTTCTAATCCGCCTTATAATATGAACTCTTTCTGATTTTGGTGTTAGCTCAATTTAGGCATTTAAGAATTATTTAACTGCAGGTCATACAAAGTCCTTTGAAATCCCATTGGAATATATTAATTTTCCATTTATCAAGATTGAGTCTGACTTTGGCTGCTCCCAGGCAAATGGCAGGACCATCATAGTTTAAAGGTATCATCCAGTCTCTGAACTTAACTAATGTCTTTGCTTTTGGAAGAGTTCCTTGAGCGCCTGACCAGATCTCTCCCCCAAACACATGCATTTTTATTCCTTAAATTATATGTCTATTTGTTGAATAATTTTTTAGCAGTTTGGCTACATAAACTTTTATTTTTTTCTACCTACCATGATCTTAAATGTGGTGGAAATGCATAGACATGTTATCAGGGTCTGTCTTAAAATTAAAACACATGGTACTGATGATGTTTCTCTATAAGCCTCTACCTGAATCTCTAATATTTGCTAATATTTTCCTCCCTCCATGGGCTGATCCTACTATTATTCAGAAATCTACACATTTCTAAAACATGTTTTATCTCCATACAACTCTGTGGGTGTTAGTTTAGCACCACTGAAGTTAAATGATTAGTAACTCTGCAAGAGATGTATTTATACAGATTATAGTTATAGATTTTGAAAGGACCTCGAGGTCATCTTACTCTAAAAATAACAACACTGTGTTTGAAACATGCCCTAACCCTATAATCAAGCATCATCAGAACTCCACTCCTGCTACACATGC
This sequence comes from Apodemus sylvaticus, assembly GCF_947179515.1. NCBI lineage: Eukaryota > Metazoa > Chordata > Mammalia > Rodentia > Muridae > Apodemus > Apodemus sylvaticus. The sequence goes on along the minus strand of NC_067478.1, from coordinate 125,905,747 downwards.
TAAGTCCCACTTTATAGCCATCATTAACAAGCAATGCACAGCGCAGAGTTTAAACATTCAGAGACAGTGTCATTCAGACCAGCCAGCATGACGATGTGTTCTCAGTCAGTTTTCATTTGAAGAATGTTGTGGGTTGTGTGCATTGATAGCTTTGTTATTACTCTACTCTCTCAGGAAACAGTGAAACACTCAGTTGGATCCCTTAAGTACTCTTACAGTAAAAATCTCATAGTATGCTTGCATATGTGTGTATGTGTGTGTGTATGTGAGCATGTATGCATGCATGTGCATGTAGGAATCAGAAAACAGACTCAGGTGACTTCAAAAACACTATCTGATTTTTAACAAGAAAGCCTCTCATTTTTTCTGGTGTTTGTCAAGTAGTCCAGGCAGACTGGCTATAGCAACCTGAGGGGCCCACCTGTCTGTCTCCTGGACACTCCATTACAAAAACAGGCAACACGCCTGATTTAATTGCATGGATTCTTATGACCATACTCTCCTTACTCTGACATGGCAAGCACCTATTAGAACCTTCAAACTCTTGTTTTTCTTTGTAGTTCTAGGATTGCAGGTGAGTCCTGAACATATTAGGCAAGCACTCTACTACTGCACAGTGTCTTTTATAGTCTTATAAGCCCTTATAATCTTTTCACATTCAACAGTCACATTCTGCACATGAGTAGAGATGGTACTTTGTCCCTTTCCTCTCCTAGCCTTCCTGTGACTGCTGAAGGAAACATGAGGACAGTGCTAAAATTTTCAGAATCAGCAGCTAGAGCGATATAAAGATCTCCTGCATTAAGACAAGCTTCCTTTATGCTAAAAAACAAATTCCCAAGCATTACTGTGTATAGAAATGACTTAGCAGCTCAAGGGGCATGACAACTTGAAAATTCTCAGTTTCCCTTCTTCTCAAAGCACTGTAGCTGCCATGGGGCTTCTAGGAAAGTGAAGTGATCCAAACAGCTGAATCATGTTTGAATAAATGATTGTGTCTAATTATAGACTAATATGTACTTACTTGCCAAGTGCAAAGCATTCCATCTTCACAGTTGTTCCCTTTGCAGCCGTGACCATGAAAGGAAAATGGACCTCGATTTTTGGCTCGTATTCTCCCATCACACCTGGAAAATAAAGAAGAAGTGTCTGTAAGTGTAAAATGAATGCTACAGTTTCTTTCCAGTTTTAGAGACAGTACATGGAAAATCACTCTGGTTTGGTGCTTAATATGTGTTAGATGACTGGCGAATTTCTGATATGTTGAAGTAAAGAGCACACTTAGGGTCACACAACATGGTGAAATGCTAATCTTTTCATAAGATTGAGGTTATCTATTTCTCAAAGCATAAATCAATATGGAGATTTAGATACTTATTTTTAAATATGATTTATTTAATGAAGTATATATATATATATATATATATATATATATATGTGTGTGTGTGTGTGTGTGTGTATGTATATGGGTATGTATATGCATGTGTGCCTGTAGATGTATGTATGTGGGGGTGCCCATGGAGGCCAGAAGAGGATACTGAACTCCCTCATATAAGAGATCTAAGATGCTATGAGCTGCCCAACACAGGTGCCAATATCTAAACTTGTCTTCTCTGCCTAAGGGCATCAATTACTCTTAACCAGTGAGCCCCAGTTACTATTTATACAGTGTATAAATACAAATATTTCCCATGATAAACAATTGTTTTTTTTGAATGAGAATATGTTGGGAACTTATTTTTGCCATGTACATTAATATTTATTTAATAATGCACTTGTGTTTTTGTTTTTTGGTTAAAATTTATTTTTATTTATGTATAATAAATATGCAAATATGAATATATAATAAGTAAGTAAGTATTGTATTCAGGTGTCCAAACAGGCTAGAAGTGGATGTTGGATACCCTAGAGCTGGCAGTCATGACTTGCCCAACAAAGGTGCTTAGAACTGAACTCAGATCCTTTGGAAGAACAGCAAGCAACCTTATCCACTAAACCATCTCTCTTACTCTATTAACTTGTAGTTTCAACTGTCTATCATATACAAAGCATTTTCTAACAATTTTGGAAGCTATACAGATTAATTAGTCATGGACTTTGTGCTCAAGCATTCAATAAAGTTATTTTTAAAGAGAAAGCTATGGTAAAATCAAGTATGGGAAAACTGTACATCAAAGCGAAAGGAAGTGACAAGTTTCGTGAGTGAGGTATATCCTTAATATTATGTGCACTGAAGTATTTCTGCAGGTGGGAAAAGGAGAGAAAACTTAAAACCATTTGGGAACCAAGACAGAGAAGAACCATCAGGAGCAGATAAATATGTTTTCTAGGTTTGGTCATGTGTAGAGAAAAGTAATGGGCAGCTCTGAAAAAACAGACATGAATCTGAGAATAGAGTCTGTTGATCCTTGGAGAAAATATTCAGCCTCACTATAAGTTCGATTCACTGAGTCATAATGGAGTCTGAGAAAAGTCAGTCCTGTCAACCACATAATCTCCATAGTTTTAGAAACAACAAAGACCCAAATTTTAACAATAATCAAAGCCAGAGGAAGGGCAAGTGAACATGCAAAACAGAGAAAAAAACAAACCAAGGAACATGCAACCTACAATGCAGTATAAGGAAAGGATCATCAGGAACAACATTGATTCCAGGTTGGGTGCAAGAAAAAAGAAGACAGAACTGTAAACTGAAAGCTTTCAACATGACTTAGATGATTGAGGCCCTGGGATTGGCATCCACACCACATACTTGAACATAGGGAAGTTTATAACATAGGACTCACAGAAATAAGTTTTCTAGGTCACATAATAAATGAAGGCAGAAATAGGAAGATCCAAGTGTGAGCATTTAGAGGTAACAGTAGACACCATAAGATTATTTGTGATTTTTCTCAACAAAAGGTCAATGTCCTAGCTGTGGCCTGGTGGATTCTGGGGCCTGCTGGCCTCAGCTGGCCTTGAGGCTAGTTTTCTCTTGAACATAGTATTTAGGATCTATGCTTTGTTCTAAAGCAACAAAGAAAACTCTCCAGATATAGCCAGACTCTGCTGCAAGGGAGCTAGGTTTGTGTTTAAAAGTATTTGTGTCTATGCATGTGTATGCTTGTAGGTTTTTGGGGGTATGACTCTGCATGAATTATTTTGTATTTGTGCAAAATGAGGGGGGATGAGAAGAGACCAGGACAGTTTTTAACATGATATAAGATATGGAGATACAGTACACACCAGAGTTATCCCAGGGAAGGTAAAATTTTTATATTTGTTGTGATGAGGCAATGAAGACAAAACTCAAAGGGAAAATGTGTACAATTAAGGCAAGTAAGTATTGAAGACTTATTCTTTCCTTCTTGTATTAAAAATTTCAAATCAGTTACAGCAGAGAAATCACTGATCCACTGTCATCAGTGGATTAGAGTCTGCTAACAGTCATCCCTTGCCTTTCCAGAGCCAAGTGACCTAGCCGTTCATTCTTCTAATCTCCTAAACCGAGAGACCATGCAGTGCACTTGGAGTCTGAGGAACAGTGTGTGAGTGGAGTCCTACACAGGATGTCCCCTACCACTGGTATTTAAGCTCCGACCCCACAGCTGCTGCTCTCTCTCCGGAGTGTTCTCTTATACTGCTTCTCTGAAAGTCTTTCCTTACCAATTTCCAAAATTTCTTTCTTTTATGTCCGTTTCAGACTCTTCCGGTGGGATCTCGTATAAAGTCAGCTGAGGGTATCCAGTGATGGAAAGTGATCTCTAGTGGCTTGTTTGTAAACGTGGTATCCAGACTCAAAGGCATCCTCATTTCCTCCTGTGCTCAAATGGCATCATCTTCAAAGTTAATATCTTAAAATAGATTCTTCTGTTTTCTTTTCCTTCCTATTAATTCTTTTGTACCTCATTTATCCTGATGCAGATTTAATCTAAAGTTTCTGGATGTACAAGTCCCTTTGAGTTCTAGGAGTTCTTAAGTGTCATAAAATACTGTAGAAAAGTGGTAGAAATACATCTCAACTCAAAAATATTTTTATGTAGTTACGTCTGGAAATTTCTATGAAGAAATTGTAAAAGAAATGTGTGTGAATCTCCAGTAATTTATTTTGTTTTCTTCATAGCATAAATATTCCCCTTTAGACACAATTTAATATTAACATAGCGTATTCATTTTACTAAAACAGCTAAGATAAAACAAAATGAAAAAGGGTGAATAGGAGGCATTAGTTTAGAATATCTAGTCTGAGCTGAATGGTAAGGGAAACTGCTGGTTCACTTTGGTTCTATTCTGAAAGCAAACATAATCAACACACAGAAAGCATCTGGTTTATGCCATGCTCTTTGACAGTTGATCAAATTCAGCAATTAAGTTCTACTTTACATTTCACAGGGTAAAACTGACATAGCCTTTACTGTATAGTAGAGTTGTGGTTTTAATTTCTCATTTCAATTGTAGCATAAATTCTAAACTTTTGTGGTGAACAGGATTTATAAAGAAAGGAGCAAGGCTTATGAAACGGTGCACGGAAGGTGGAGGTGTGTGGGCTGTTTTCTTCAGCAAGGTGCCTTTGATTTCCGGTGACCCCTGGTGTTGGGTGACTGTTGCCAAAGAGCCCTGTTGTATGCCTCAGTGCCTTTGCCCACACACCTGTCTCTCCTGACTCACTTGACAGCCCTACTTTAGAATTACATGCCATTAACACAACCTCAAATTGCCCTAGTTCCTAATAAATGGATGCCCTCCAGCTGAGAGTCCATTACTCTCCTTCAGAGTCTTTATGGTTGTTGATTTCCTTCTTTATTGTGATTGCTTATGGAGAGCCAGAGCACTTTGCCCTAATGTAGTTCTGACTATATTACTGGACAGAAAGCTGATGGCATCAGACAAATTTGCACAACTTATTCAAATTTTAGAATACTGGGTCCAACTCTAACCAGGGAAGAACTTTAAGGGAATGGTAAAATATTTCTGTGGGTAATTCATGGATAAGTCCCATATGTACTGCAAACATCAGTGACTCACCTGGTACTAGGGCTATACAGGGTTGTGTTACTACCAGATCTGGACTTTGTGTGATTTTCTAGGGACTTGTTTCTAGTTGGCTATGCTATGTAATAGCAGGTTTACCTATTTTAGTAGGCTCTTTTGGCATTTATAGTAATACTCATTTCTAGGATAGTGGAGTCATGTCTAGTAAACCTTGGCTAAGATGTGAAGATTTGGCAAATCTTTTTCTTATGTGTGTATTTGCAGTTTTGTTTACAACATGTTTGTGACCATATTCAGTATGCATTTTTTCAAGAATAACAGGTATTTTCTCAGGATTTCTTCTGAGAACCAACAGGCCTATGGCCCTGGTAGAATGAGTTGGGGTTTAGGCACCATATTTCTATATAGTTTCTGCCTTCTGGTTAGAGGAATAACTTACTATGGACACCTGAATAAAGTATGGTCAATCTGATTAGCCTATTGTCTTATTCACCATACCGACTAATTGCAGGAAGTGCAGCATGTGGTGAAGACATTTTTAAATAGAGAGAGAATAGAATCTAAGTTTTTTTTTTGATCGTTTTTGGTACTTGATGTTCATTGAACCTTCACTCCATGGAAGAAAGCATTCTGCTGTTGAAGCAAATTAACACAATCTAGATGGAATTAATTAAATGTGTGCACAGAGAGAGACAGAAGTGTTTCCTGGTAGCGTGTTTCACATTTCTATTCAAGGTCTAGTCACCTGTTCTTCTCTCCACCAAACAAATTGTATAGGAAAGCTTTAGTGTCTTCAGTTTTGGGTTTTCATTTCACCAACAAGAACTGACCAATGTATTACATGCATGACAACTGATAGTGACCCAATCTAAGGGTATATCTCTTCTTGTTAAGACTCTGAAGTAACCATATTTAAGACACTGTCCTAGACAAAGTACAAGAAGGGGGTGATAAAATTCTGTTAAAGCAATTTTAAAGCTACCCTATTTTAAAGCATTTTGCATTTTAGTAGATAATCTAAGTTCTAATACAATAGAAATCTCAAGATGTACATACACTATTATAGATGAGGAAGCAGGTAGTTAGTAAAGCTTAGGTAGACTACAATGGGAGATGAAAGAAAGGAGCAATACTGAACAGACAAATAGGAAGAATATTTCAATTGGGTTGGGACAGTTATCTTGGGATTAAAAGACATGGGTGGTGGAATTTTAATGATGATGATGTAGAAAATATAATTTTAATAAGATCCTGGGAATTATAGTGTCTCTGTGGCTTGTAGTATATTACAAAGACTATGCAGATGCTGTGAGGAAAATTAAAAAAGTAGGTTGGTATTAGGGGATGAATATTTAGTAGTATACTTTCTCTACAATGTTGCTAGTAATGGATCTATAAATTTATGTGAGTACTTTTCTAAATATTGTTTCAATAACCAATAGTCATTTGTTTTTATTTAGTGGTAATAACTAGTAATGGTTAGCTTTAATTGTAATTTGACATAGCCAGAATCACTTGGGAAGAGACTCTCACTAGACGATAGTATATATTTGTTTGGCCTATAGATATCATCATAATGACATTAATTTATGTGGGAATTACAGTTCACTGTAAGTGGTTCCATTCTCTAGGCGGGGATCCAGAATTATAAAAGAGTAGAGCAATCAACCTGAGTGCAAACAAGCAAGTGAGCATGCACTCACCAACCTCACATGACTAATCTACAGCCCTTGACTGTAGATGTGATGTCACGTGCACTGGATGTGAGCAGACGTCTCAAGATCCTGCTTCTCTGGTAGTGTGATACAATATCATCTAGAATTGTAAACTAATACAAGCTCTCTCCCCTGAGTCATCCATTATCACAGCAACAGAAAACACTAGGACAGTAATGACTTTAATGCACATATTCACTGTTATTCGTGATCTCATGTTGGTAAATTAAACACATAATAATAGTAATTAAAACATAAAGAGGACATGCATCAGAGTAAATACCTTGTGAACTGGATAATAGTTTTCACATTAAAATGAATTGAAAATATTTAAGAAAATACCAGTGTAATCTGTAAGAAGTGCAAATGAAAACAATCCTGAGATTTCACCTCACACGAGTCAGAATGGCTAAGGTTAAAAACTCAGGAGAAAGCAGGTGTGGGAGAGGATGTGGAGAAAGAGGAACACTCTTTCACTGCTGGTGGGATTGTAAGATGGTACAACCACTATGTAAATCAGTCTGGCGGTTCCTAAGAAAACTGGATATGATATTTCCGCTGGACCCTGCTATACGTCTCCTGGGCATATACCCAGAGAATTCCCCAGCATGCAATAAGGACACATGCTCCACTATGTTCATAGCAGCCTTATTTATAATAGCCAGAAGCTGGAAAGAACCCAGATATGGTATATATACACAATGGAGTACTATTCAGCAATTAAAAACAATGAATTCATGAATTTTTTAGGCAAATGGTTGGAACTGGAAAATATCATCCTAAGCAAGGTAACACAATCACAAAAGAATACACATGGAATGCAATCATTGATAAATGGATATTAATTAGCCCTGAAACTCTGAATACTGAAGATACAATTAGCATATCAAATGATTCCCATGAAGAAGGAAGAAGAGGGCCCTAATCCTGGAAAGGTTTGATCCAGCATTGTAGGGGAGTACCAGGACAGAGAAAAGGGAGGAGGAAAGATAGGAGAATGGATGGAGAGAAGAGGATTTATGGGACATATGGGGAGGGGGAACTGGAAGAGAGGAAAGCTTTTGGATTATAAACAAAGAATATAGAAAATAAAAATATAAAAAATGTAAATTTAAAATACATGAGATTCACTACAGATTACAGCTTTAGTGATCTTTTGTTATTTTGAGGAGACTGAAGAGAAATGCAGTCTTTATGTTCTATGAGATCTGTCTTGGTGTGATGCATCTAAACATGGTTCAATAGAAAATAACAATAGCAATCAGGCAAATGAGAGAGAAGAAAATTAATTACTAAAATTACATGTGCTATGTGTGACTCTGTCCACGTGGACTCCTCATCATCTCCTTGCATGTTCCACGTCATGGCACATTAAACAGTTGAACACTTTCCCACCCCACAGCTCTGACATGGCTGGGACTGCAAGGTAGGCACAGAGCTCATTAGCATCCCCATTTTCTCATATATGTTGTGATGATAATGTTCCCATGAGTTTACAAATTTAGCATTATGTTTAGATATGTATATTATTATACAGACATAGCTATATTGTTGTTTACTGTTTTATAGAGAATTTAGAAGCCACAATATGGGGAAGCTTTAATCACTTAGAAAAGTGTTTGGAATTACATCCTTTTAAGTATCCTAATAAACTACATATAGATAATAATGTTGAAGCTTGGGCAGAAAGCCAGTATGGTACTTTTTCTTTTCAAAGGTGTGTATACCTTTTGGCTGTGCATCATTTCCATCTCTATTGAGGAGGGAAGGATTTCCATACAAAAGGAAATATTTGCATGATTTATCAACAAATATTCGCATCATTACAGGTACCAATTATGTGGAAGAAAAACACTATAGGGTTTTTTAATCATGGAGAGAAAGTATATCTATCACTATTATATATGTTTTGAAAATCAGAAAACAAATGCTGATATAGTTTTCCTTTCAAGCATTAAAATTAATTGAGTTCTACATTGTAACTATTTTCCTCTAGTTATTGAATTTTAAGAATTATTTTCTATTGTTCTTACCACTTTGATTCAGAAAAATATAAACATCTCTCTCCATCATCTGAAACTTATTTCATATATATCAATAATTCTTAGTTATTCATAAATATAAAACCTAAATAAACTTTGTATTTCCCTTGAACACATACATTGCCCATTTCTTTAAATTATTACAGTAAATAAATCAATGTTTTTAATGTCACCATAGAGGTAGTAAGGTGGATCTGCAAATAAAGACACCTATCATGTAACCCTGGATATCTTCTTATGATTCCCCAGAAACCATGTACGAATGGAAGGAGAGAATGTAGTTTGCAAGTCACACATGCAAGTTGGAATATATACAGACAATCAAAAGAAACATAATAATTGTTGTGAAGTGAATAAATAAACTGAAAGGAACTGATACCATCAGGATGAACATGAGCTCTGCATGAGAAGTTAATAGAGCAGCTTTCCTCAGAAGGAGCTGAGCACAGTCTCCATTTTCTTGTTTCTGTACATATGAATATATAAATTTCCCCATAATATATTATTTTAACAAAATATAAGTATTTTACAAATATGCCATTTAAAACACTTTTAGGTTCTTTTTATATGTTATGTCCTTTTGGCTTTGTGAAGTCTGTTTGTAACTTCCTGCCTTCCTATCTATATTGTAATATTTTCTTTTTTTCAATATATTCTTTATTTACATTTCAAGTGATGTTTTCCATTTCCTGGATTTCCCCCCTTCCCAAAAGTCCCATAAGTGTACTTCCCTCCCCCGTTCCCCAATCCAAACCTTCCCACTTCCCTGTCCTGGTATTCCCCTACACTGCTGCACTGAGCTTTTCCAGAACCAGGGGCCACTCCTTTCTTCTTTTTGGGTACCATTTGATATGTGGATTGTGTCTTGGGTATTCTAAGCTTCTAGGTTAATATCCACTTATCAGTGAGTGCATTCCATGAGTGTTCTTTTGAGACTGGGTTACCTCACTTAGGATGATGCTCTCCAGTTGCATCCATTTGTCTAAGAATTTCATGAATTCATTGTTTCTAATGGCTGAATAGTACTCCATTGTGTATATATACCACATTTTCACTTAAAACACTTTTAGGTTCTTTTTTTATGTTATGTCCCTTTGGCTTTGTAAAGTCTGTTCATAACTTCCTGCCTTCCTGTCTATATTGTAATATTTTCAATATTTTAAAAAAGAGAAATTTTGATAGTTGCACAAACGTATGAGATTCCACCAGGTCTTGCATGAGTATGCCTTTACCACAATGAATTAGATATTAATGAGAAGTCTTGTTTTGCTTATTAAAGCCCTTTCTTGGAATCTAACCCTGACTAGAAATAATGGGATCGTATCTTCAATAATACAAAACAAATTTCATTAGAGAAAAATTGAAATTCCAAAAAACTTACTAATATTCAACTCATTAAATACACTTTGAGAATCTTTATATATTCAGCAGCGGAACCCCAACTTAGTTAGAGTTCTTTCTTTCCTACTGTGAATTAACTAGAGACTATGTTTTTTTTCCTTAGAACTTTTATGTCTCCTGGAATATGTTCTGATTACAGGAAGAGGGAAAGTGTCTTGTGCCTATGATGAACTTACTAAATAGAACATACAAGTTAATCACATGATGTCATATCTATGTCATTCAATGAAGAATGAGCAACACAAGGATAGAAAGAGAATTGAGGGAGAGTCCAGACCACCCTAAGTCATAAGGAAACTGTGTGTCCAGAGTCAGGAACAGCAAGGCAAGAGTACTGAGCAAGACAACTGGCCGTAAGAAAAGCTATACATTTACAACTGCACTGCACAGCTGCAGAAGAAACAGCAGAGACAATAGAAACATCTGTGGTGATGCTCCTGAAACTACAAGGACTCAGCTGCCTTCCACCACATGGCATGTCTCAGTCTCTGTCTATGGCTTCTAAGACAAGTCTCTTGAACATCTATTCTTGTTCTGTACATAGAACACAGTTTTCAATTATTTTATTTCTTTCTCTTTCCGAGTTTTTAATCTTTCAATAAATCATTCCCTCCAGAAAATGTTCTTATGCAGAGCTATCTTCAAAGCTGCACAGCAACCTGCAATGCCAAACGCCTTTCACTTCCGCCAGTGTTGTTGACCAGCTGCTTGAGATACAACATTAGGAGGGGATATGCCAAGTAATGTGCTTTCAACTATTGTTTTCAGTTTATTTTTACTCCCTTCTGCATGGATTGTTTTCTCAAGGCAGGCTGTTGAGAAAGTCAACTTCCTTGCTGTTAATATTCACATATAAGATCTTTTGTATACTATGCTCTTATCTGTTCAGGGACCATCTCACCATGAATTGCATTCTACAATTTCTACTGGTTTCAGTGAATATATTTACACATGATAGTGTTCAAAGAGGCATTGTTTCCAGAGCTGACACGACACTATCTATGATCCTGGCCTTCTCTCAGGATTTCATGTGCACAAAAGACAATGTAATGCAAAGAAACTGAACATCTGCTAGAAACCCAACGCTTCGCTCAGCAAATGTGAGGGGATTGCTATTTCAATCTTGCAAAGCACAGCACAGTAGGCAGGCATTTCCCTACTTGAAATGAGAGAAATGAGTCTTGTAAAGTTTAGGTAACTCCCTCAGCATTGCTGAACTATTTAGAGACACAGGACTCAGACTGACAGTTCTATTGGACATGAAGCGACTCCCTCTCATGCTCCTATGTTGCTCTCCAATGTTGCTCCTATCGCTCCCTCTCCCTCTCATGCTCCTATGTTGCTCTTGTTTGCAAAGCAGAATGCATTATTTAATCTTCCCCAGTTTTATATTCAATCATGTTCTTGTTTAAATACTACATTATTAGAAATTTGTTCCCGTGTTTAAGTTCAATGCTACCTTCAGCCTTATTCTCTCCTGTACCCATTCCTTTACAGTAACCACAGATGCAGAGAACAGCCTTCTCCATGGGAGCCTGGTGTTTACACTAGCCTAGAAGGTGATTTTCCTGCCCGCTATTCTGGTCACTTTGGATTTCCTCTTAGTCCTGCTGCAGCCTGTCTTTTGGATCCATTCCACCCACTCCACCCTTATTCCTTCAGCGTTCCTCCCTTGGTGAAGACCCACTATTCCTCTGACTTTTTCTCATAGTCACCTTCAGTCTTCCCTTCTAGGCCATCTTGATTCCTCTGTAACCCTGCTAATGTTCAGAAACAATTTCTAGCCAGGACCCTGTGGCGACCAAATGTAGCTAGGATTCAAAATCAAAAAAGGGAACACCCATCCAACAGAGGATACCAAATATCTTCCCCAAGTAACATTTTTAACATCATAACTCTAGCGCCTAGATCCCAGCACAAAAGCATAAACATGAACAGATAAGAATCCTCCAGAAGCGACAGATCTTTCTTATGGCAGTGGTTCTCTACCTTTCTAATCCTATGACCCTTTAATGCAGTTCCTCACATTGTAGTGAGTCATCTTATTGTTATTACATAACTATAATTTTTACCATTATGAATCATAACATAAATATCCGATATGAAGGATATCTAATATACAAGCCTACAGAAAGGTCACTCAGCCTCCAAAGGGGTTGGGAGCCACAAGTTGATACCCACTGCCCTATTTTATTAGGCCTACACAAATATTTGACTTTATGACTTTTCACCCAGACATACATAAATATGATATTAACACAATAGATTTTGGTGTTAAACAAGAAGCCTTGTTTTGGTTACAAGAGCATTTCTTGGAAACTACTTCTTTGGCCATTTTGGCTTGGTGCTTCCCAGGTCTCACATTGGGTCCTATGCCCAATTCTCCACTTTCTGAGCTAATTGTACAACCCTGTGCTCCTGTGTTTAGGTTACTCTTTCTTCCATGGGAACTATTGCATTCAGCTTTCAAAACCAGGCTGAAATTGTATCGACTACTCAGGGGACCAAATTTCATTCTTCTCTGTTTTCAGAAGAGCCAGGTAGAACAATTATTTTACTGTCTATCTCATTGCATTTTAATTATGTTTATATGTCTATTTTCCTTGTTACTTTGTCTTTCCTAGAAGTGAGACCATAAAATTTATTTTTCTTTCTACCTGAAATCCTTGAATCTGCATATATTAAGTTCTCTGTGCTTCTATGTCACTTCATGTACCATTGCGTAGACTGCAGTACATAGCTTTCTGCCACTGAATACTTAATTTTATTTTTTAATTAAAATTTTTCAACATTGATGGTTTGTCCTGAGAAGCAGTTTTGTCATTTTGATGGTGTTTCTTGTCTTTATACACATCTATCTTTTTATTCCCAAAGCATAATGTAGTTCCTGCCTTCGCCGCCTTTGCTTCAGTTGTTGGTGTGAATGGCATTTGGTCTCTGCTGCCTCCTCTTCCCAGTCTGTTCTATACTGTGAGCCCACATCAATCTTTGGGATTGTACTTTTCTCATTTATTTTCCTTTCTTGACATGTCAGTGATGGCTCATGGGTTTACTGATGGAATTACTGTTCTTTATTTGGTAATTTAAAGCCTTACAGATCTCCTGTGAAGTGAGCCCTTCAACTTTAGTTTTCATGTGAGCATCATAATTCCATCTGTTCTGGTCAGTCTGTCTCTCATGATTCATTTATTTGTTGTATTGATATGCCAACCTATCTACCCAAATACCATCATCAAGGCTGGGACTGTTAGCTCCACTATTAGCTTCAGAGTATTCACTCAATAGGAATGCTCAACCCCCAAGCTGTCTTAGACTTTATGACTTGCATGTTTCTTCTTTACCTCACTATTGATTGTTTAATGTTTAAAATTTCAAATGCTGTTTTTACAGTAAAACATATGCTCTGTAAGGGAGATCATTACTGAAAATAACAATAACCCACTACAATGATGAATTCTTTAACAGCATTAGAGGAATTAACACTACTCAGGACTAGAAAGATACCATATAACTTCTAGGATTTCCCCCAACAGTCAGAGTCTGACAACTAAGGATGCTGAACATTTAAGGAACACTATCCAACTTGTTCTATGAAGCCACAATATCGCTGATACCAAAACCACACAACCTCTGTAAAGAAAGAGAACTTCAAACTAATTTCCCTTATCAATATTGATGCAAAACTACTCAAATTCTTGCCAACCGAATCCAAGAACACATCAAAATGATCATACACCATGATCAAGTAGGCTTCATCCCAGGGATGCATGGATGGTTCAATATATGGAAATCCACCAATTTAATCCACTACGTAAACAAACTCAAATTAAAAAACTACACGGTCATTTCATTAGATGCTGAAAAGGCATTTGACAAAATTCAGCATCCTTTCATGTTAAAAGTCTTGGAAAGAATTCAAGGCCTATACCAAAAGATAGTAAAGGCAATATACAGCAAACCAGTAGCCAACATCAAACTAAACAGAGAGAAACTTGAAGCAATCCCACTAAAATCAGGGACTAGACAAGGCTTCCCTCTCTCCATATTTATTCAATTATAGTACTTGAAGGTCTAGTTAGAACAATTAGACAGCAAAAGGAGATCAAAGGGATACAAATTGGAAGGAAGTCAAATTACCACTATTTGCAGATGATATGACAGTCATCTTAAGCAACCCAAAAAACTTCTGTTTAATTTTTATCTATTAAGGTTGCAAAAGAATTGGAGCATAGAAAGATAATTATTAAATGTAACTATAGTAAGAAACAATAGCAGCTGGGACCTGATATTTATTAGATTTTAAAATACATGAGTCTGGGTGCCTGAGTAGACAGTGCCATCAGTAAAACCCTTGTATTACAAGCATGAGAAAATGAGCTTGGGCCTAAGAACAAGATTAGATGGGTGATATGGTTGTCTATGCATTTATACCAGTGCCAGAAAGAAAGCCAGGTAGATCCTTGGGGCTGTCCAGTTGGTCTAGCCTGTTTGACAGGATTCAGCATAATGAAGGATTGTATCTCCAGCAGAGCCTGAAGCTCAACACCAAAAGCTATTCTATGGCCACACATGTGCCCCTAAACACACACACAGACAGACAGACAGACAGACAGACAGACAGAGAGACAAATACACACAAACTCACAGACACATACACACAAACTTACAGACAGACAGACAGAAAGACACACACACACACACACACACACACACACACACACACACATTTTTTTATGTAGAAAACTGTGTCCAGTTTACTGCCAATAGAGTGAGAAAGGAATGGGGGTAGGGAGTCTGGCACAAAAATGGAGGTAATGAGACAAGGAATAATGGAGAAGTGGCTGTAGGACATGTGTCTTCCCTCCATACAAGGTCCTGGTTCTGTGAAGTACCAAACTGGCTTCAGAAGAGCCTCATGTTCTAGGGGTAGGTATTATATGTATTTACTGCCAATATGCTTTAGCTTTGAATATTGACTTCACAAATCTAAAGAGCTTCTGTTTACTTAAGTTCTACACTACCCTATCCCAGCTTTGCTAATCTGTTGGCTTTATAGGCTTAAATTGGCTTAGTAATATCAACGTTTAACAATGTAAGGGATTCAATGGCAAATTCAAATATAATCTAGAGAGTCTTATTTCTTCCATTTTTAAATTGTTGGTATTTGGATTTATGAATGACTTTTTGAAGGTTATAAGCTGCATCTTCCTTATTTGTAAGTTAGCTTTTTCTAAGACTTCTAAAGTTACAGAAAAAAAAAATTGAAATACAGTCACAAGACTTCTGTGACATCTGAGGTCGTGTAGCAATCACTGTGGCAGAGTAAAAGGTGACTTAATAATGGAAATAAGACTGACATCTCACGAGACTTCTGTTTCATGCTAAATCCTTTGGATATCTCCTCTATTCCTCATAACCTCACTGAAGGTTTCTGCATATTCTCATCTTATCTCTGAGGAAATTAACTCAAGGAAGTTGAAAAGTTTCCTGAAGAAAGCAGGTGATTATTAAATGTTCAAGTCAGATTCAAGTGTCTTTCACAAACATCAGGCTAGCTTCTGATGATATTAGCTAAAGACAAGCAAGGCATGGAAGGAGGTTTGATTATTTTCTTTGTTTTCTTTTTTGGTTTGCGTGTTTCACTTTTCTCTCTGCACTTTCTTCATTGGGGCCTTTGCACATGCTTTTATTTCCTGGAATTCTGTGAAATCAGGGCAATCAACAAACTCCTTGTCTTACTTCCATTGTCCCTTTACAATCCAGCCTACTTGTACAAATTTTCTGAGAGCCCAGAAGAACTCTGATCTCGCCTCCCTATATACACAGCATAGAATTTCTGATATTAACCATTTGCACATTGCAACATATCTTCCTTTATCTAGACCATCATTTTTATTCGCGTTTTCTCCCTGCCCACAAGCCAATTGAGAGTTTGCTGGTATGCCATTGCTAAGGTTCCTCCCTGAAATAAAAGATGACAGATACTAAGTTTTTGTGCTTACAATTATTCTTAGTTTCATCAATTCATCAATTTCTTATAGAGAGTTGCAAGAGTCAAAATACCAACATTTAAAAAGAATGGGAAACCTGGCTTCTAATGACCCAGAAGTGGGAAAAGAACCCAGATGGTTTTTCTCAATCCATGCAGCATACACCTTTAAATAGCACCATGATAGAGCATCTCCTCTTGTCATCTTTTTCTTTCTTTCTTTTTTATTAGATACTTGCTCTATTTACATTTCAAACAGTAGCCTCATTTCTTGTTACTCCTCCAAAAACTCCCTATCTTGTCCCCACTCCTCCTGCTCACCAATACCCCCGCCCCTCATTTTCCTGACTGGCATTCTCCTACTCTGGGGTATCGAGCCTTCATAGGACCAATGAACTCTCCTCTCATTGATGTCTAAAAAGGCCATCCTGTGCTACATATGTATCTGGAGCCTTGGGTCCCTCCATGTATACCCTTTGGTTGGTGGTTTAGTCCCTGGGAGCTCTGGGAATACTGTTTGGTATATATTATTGTTCCCTGTGGGGCTGCAAACACTTTCTCTAGCTGCTCCATTGCTCAGTCTCTTGGCAGGCTGTGAGCCATGGGTATTTTGATCCACCTTCCAATAAGGATCAAAGTATCCACACTTTGGTCTTCCTTCTTCTTGAATTTCATGTGGTCTATGAGTTGTATTTTAGATATTCCAAGCTTTTGGGCTAATATCCACTTATCGGCGAGTGTATACCATGTGTGTTTTTTTGTGATTGGGTTACCTCATTCAGGATGATATTTTCTAGTTCTATCCATTTGTCTAAGAATTTCATGAATTCATTGTTTTTAATGAATATTTTTATGAATAGTACTCCATTGTGCAAATGTGTCACATTTTCTGTATCCATTCCTCTGTTGAGGGACATTTGGGTTCTTTCCAGTTTCTGGCTATTACAAATAAGGCTGCTATGAACATAGTGGAGCATGGGTCCTTATTACATGTTGGAGCATCTTCTGGGTATATGCCCACGAGTGGTATAGCTGGGTCCTCAGGTAGTACTGTTTCTAATTTTCTGAGGAACCGCCAAACTGATTTCCTCAGTGTTTTTACCAGCTTGCTCTATCAATCTAGTTCTTTTTCTCTCAGAGAGTTTCTCAGTAAGACTAGCAACAAACTAGTCACCAGCACACTAAAATGAAAATTATTAATCTCTTACTTTCTTGAAGGAATCTCTCCTGTAAAAACAAAATGCTCATTCACCGCCTTGACTATTTATTCAGTAGACCTTTAGCATGAGTGCCGCATTATGTCACAGACAGGGAATCATTTGTAGACATCAGTACTCTCGCATTCATCTGAGATCGCCCGAGGGCCCATTTCAGAGTTTACAATCTCTAACCTATCCCCACTAATTTTCCCCTTGCTATTTCCTTTCTGTCACTCTGAATTTCAGATTTTCTGAAAGCTTTTTGAGATCGCATCTTCATTTAAGCAGAAGCAAACTGAGATGAGCCTGAGGCGGTGGTCAGTGAGGGGAAGGCCACTCTTTATGAAGCATGCCCCACTTACACATCTGCACAATCCACACTACAGGTTTTTGATCATCATTTTGGGCACTGCCAAATATCTCTTCATGTCAACATTCATTATTTAATTAAACCAACAAGTGATGAAAATATTCAGTAAGAATCCGTGTCTCCTTCATTTTCTTTTTCTTTCCTAGTTAATTTTTAAGGACTACATTTTACAAGGAAGCCAACATGTGAAGAAGAAGCATGTCATTATAATAAGTAGACCTTACTAATTATAATGGAAATTAGACTCTGTATTCTCTTGATAGATATTCTGACAGATAATTAACACACTGAGGAGAAGCAACCTCAAGCTCTCTAAAGGTGAATCGTGTCATTCTCAAGCTTCAGGATAACCCCAATTTTCCTTATGTGGGTTACTTCTTATACTTTGTCTTATTTTACAGGTTGTGAAGATTAGGGTTTTCTTGCTAAATTTAGAAGAAGAGACTTGTAGCATATATTCCAAGGCAATTAAGAAGAAGCACATGCTGAGTGTCTTAGTCAGAATCTTTGGGAAGTCCATCCTGCATAGCTCACGCCAAGTGGACATGGGGAGATGCTTCCATGGCTAAAATGCTTGCTGCCTAAGTACAAAATTCTGAGTTCAGCACTTCCTGTTTATAGTGCCAGTACTGTGAAGGGGTGAGGGACACTCAAGGACCTTGAGACCTTGCTATCCAGCTGCTCTAACAAATTGGTTCAGTGGGAGATCACATCTCAAAAAGGAAGTAAGGTGCGGCATGGTAGAGAAAGATCCAAGGTTAGCCTTTGGCATCTACATGTTCATCCATAAATATCTACATCTGTCATTTACCCACCCACACATGCACACACCCGCATACATATGAAACATCAAAAAATACAGAAACATGGATCCCAGAGACTAATATTGAAATGAATCTGATGCCCAGGTATGATACTGCTCTCAGGAAGGGAAGAGGATGGAACAGATAAAGCAGACAACTTAGGACACAGTCTTTATCCCAGATTTGTCACTGATTGTCATGTGTAGGCATAGGTGTGGTGCTTGTTGAGAGCTGAGCAGTAAAGGTAAAGAGTAAAATGACACTGTAGTGAGACAACAACAGGTAAAAGGACCCTCTCTCTACCCAGCATAATGCAGAGTATAAAAATTTTGTGCATTGTGTGTTTATGTGTGGTGTTTATGTGTATGTTTTCTTGAATGTGCATTGTGTGTTTATGTGAGTGAATATTAGTGTGTTATATATGTGTGTATCTGTGTTTAGGCATGTGTGGGTATGTATTATGTGTGTGTAGTATATTTATGTTTGTGTGTGTGAATGTGTATGTGTATGAGTATTTGTATGTGAGTATGTTTGTGTGTCTGTGTATGTGAATGTGAGTGTGTGTGTGTGTGTGTGTGTATGTATGTATAGCATTTATAATGCTATTTGATTATCTTGGGAAAATATGCTGTATATAAAGTGCTTACCTTAAAACAATGCTGAAGTGCATTTAATAACCAGAACCTACATAAAGCGCCTGTGTGGAAACACAACTGATCCCAGTGGTGGGGAGACAGAGTGAGGAGGAGGGCAGAGCTGTGAGGCAGCTGGCCCAGCTGAATGGTGCCTTCGGGATTTGAACTTGAAAGGTTTCAACTCAAAGATCTGGGTACAAATCTACTGAAGAACAGTCTCTGAAGCTGACCTCTGGCCTTCACAGGTACATGTATGAGAATAACCTGCATCCACCTCTCCTACATATAACAACACACATACAAATGGCCTGTATTCACCTCTCCCATATACAGCAACGCACCTGAGAATGGCACCCATCCACTTTTCTTATACACAATAACACACATGAGAATTGTGCCCATCTACCTCTCTTACATACAATAACACACATGAGTATGGCATGTATCTATTGCTCCTGTATGCAATAGCACACATGAGAATAGCATGTATCCACCTCTCCTAAATACAACAGCACGCATAATAATGGCACCTATCCAGCTCTCTCACACAAAATGGCAGTCACAGAAGGTATATGAAACCTTCAGTGTCAGAAAGATTTAGCCAGTCTCCAGCCTTCCATTTTCCGCACTGATTTTGTGTACACCACTAAATGACAAAGGTTATGAAGCAGGGATATAATTCAGTGAGTTTTAAAATAAACTGAATAATGACAGAAGAGATTGGTCTAAGTCAGTTACCACCTAGATTCTTTATTTTGAAGAACACAATATTTATTTTAGTACATGAGTTGTGGTATATTTTTAATGGAAATTAGTCTTTTCATTCTGAGGTAAGTATATAAACTACCTCATCATGGTAAACTGTGGAGCAAACTATCCTAAATATTATAGATTGTTTTCTGGAAGTACATTTAAAATGCTCAGTATCCAATAACTGATTTTTAACACAAAATAAATACTGTTGTTCTTTCTGGATGAAGAAATCCTTAAAACATACCACATAAATTATTCACTTTTAGGCAAATTAACTGGGACAAATTGTAAGAGTTAATTCCGAGGGAGAAAACTGGAGGCAATGACTGTAAATGCTTCTTACAGTCTCTTAAGGTTGTTTTTAAACACCTCACTAGGTGTTCAGAGCAGATTCTGGCACATGGTTAGCAGAACAGACCAAGACAAGGTTACCACATTGAACTGAGAAATCAGCAATATGTTCATAGAAAGATTATCCAAGCCAAGGGGCCAGAAAAGCTGCCCTATGCAGTGGCTCAACTCTGAGGACAGAACCCAAAGAGGAAAATCAGGGTACAGGATGTACTTCAAGGTGCACTTAATGGTGCTGCAAATCCTTGAATTAAGAAAATTTGAAAATGATTCAAATTGCCTGTTCTCAGAGAGACAGCTTACTGTGGTGCCTGTTAGCACATGCAGACCTCTTGGCCCATTTAGTGTTTGTGGCTCCTCTTTGCTCTTCGAAAGCCCACAGCCCCACCCTAAACTTCTCCAGCCTGGGGGCTGTCCTTCCCCTACTCCCGATTCCTACATAAACCTGCCACTTTGGCCATGTGCTCTGTTGGTCTGCCATGCACTCATCTGTTTCTTCAGTTTCCTGGTAGCCCTCTTGCCCCTCCCTCTTCTCTTCATCTCTGCTCCCTCCCACCTCTCTTTCTCCTCTCATGGCTATGGCTAGCTCATTCTGTGAGCTGTATTTAAAATGTTATTTTCTCTCCGTGATTTCAACTCTTCCAGGTGCCTCTTGCTATACTCTCCCTCATATCTACAATAAAAACCATCTCTTAAACCATACCTAAGAATGGTCATATCCTTATTTCATTTGCATAGGCAAGGAGCCTACTGTACTCATATCATCATCATGTGACAGTGACACTAATGTAACTGAGATAAAAAAAAATGTCAGCTATAATCTCACCCAACTTAATGAAACACTTCTCTGTGCTGTACATTACAAATACTTGTCTTCTCTACTCTAGACTGTCCCAGAACAAGATTTTGTTTTCAGCAAGATCCTCCCCATTGGGACTTTTTTGTAAATTTGGAAACACTATCTGGAATAAACAAAAGAATTCAAACTTTAAAGAAGCACATAATATAAAAATACAAAGGTATAAAGTATCAATTGACTCATTGTCCATTTCATTATTTCCAGATTTATTCTAGTTATACATGTGTGCATGTGTCTGAGTCCATGGGTGCAGATAACTGCATAGACCAGAAGAGGGCATCACATTTCCTGGAATGAAGTTGTGGGAGGTTGTGAACCACCGAACATGGGTGCCAAGAAGTTACCTCTGATCCTCTTCAGCTTGGTAAGCATCATCAACTGCGAAGATGTCTCTCTAATCCTGAATTCATCACTCTTTATGGATTTATGGCTGAGTTCAGCACTGTATTCAGATCTTTAAATATCTCCTCCTATTAGTCCTTTCCCAGTAATTTTTCCAGAGAAGTGTCACAAATCAATGGTCCATTTTGGTGAATGCTGAAGCTCCCACTAATTACTACCTTTGGTTTTGGTGAACTTCTTGTTACACACAAACTTCAGGGTCTGGAGACACTAAGGACGACTGTATCTTCTGACAGCTAAACGTTCTCCTGGGAGAGTCTGCTGAGCCCATCCCCACCCATGATCTGAAAGTTCTTGTCCACTTGGGAGAAGATAAAAGCTTCAAAGGAACCATTCCTAGAACTTTTGGTTTGAAAATAGATTCTGATATCCCCTGATAAGAGATGGAAACAAATAAAACCCCTAGATCTCTACAGCAGGGAGCTTCTAAATGAATGGTGTGTATACTTTATAAGATTCTAGATTATTAAAAGATGCTGATGTTTAAAATTGTTTTAGTTACTTTGCTTGGGGAAATCTCATATGGGGCTTTACATTTTTCAGTTTTTTATATCCATCATAGATGATGTACACTGGTTCCTGACCTCAATAACATGCAGTTAGATACAATAAACATATGTTTCATGTAGACTTTAGGTGAGTCTCCCAATAATGCTCTTTAAAATTAAAGAAAGAGCAAAGGATGAATTTTAATAGTACTTTTTGTTACAGTTATCGAAATCACTTGGAAAAAAGGAAGCTGTGTGGCAGCAAAAGGGAGTAGTCTTATAGGTTAAACTGGTTGTTGACTACTTTGCAAAGCTCGCTCAAGGAAGGTTTAATGACTTTCCTAGTATTCAGGAGGTGTTTGACTCTCTGGCTGGAATCCATGGGTCTATACTTTACAAACTTGCATCATAGGGTTATATGGATAATATTTAGTATAAGGGAGATGAAGCTTAATGTGGACAGAAATAAGAGAATGCTCTTATAATAAAAACCATGCTGCTTGTTACATGGTAGATTTTATTCCTATTTATAGCACCTATGTGATTGTAGCAAATCATTCAAATATCTGCACACAGGGATAGAAGTTTACATATCATCACAAAGTGGGGAGAACATGAAGGAGTAGAATTTGAGAGCTGGGGCCCACTTTAGAATGGAAGCAAGCATTCAGAGTTTCAGGGCTCATTAATATCCACTTATCAATGATTGCAGTCCATGTGTATTCTCTTGTGATTGCATTACCTCGCTTAGGATATTTTTCAGTTCCAACCATTTGCCTAAAAAATTCATCAATTCATTGGTTTTAATTGCTGAATAGTACTCCATTGTGTATACATACCACATTTTCTGTATCCATTCCTTTATTGAGGGATACCTGGGTTCTTTCCAGCTTCTGGCTATTATAAATAAGGCAGCTATGAAGATAGTGGAGCATGTGTCCTTATTGCATCCTTTGGAATTCTCTGGAGCCCTGAAACTCTGAATACTGAAGATACAATTAGCTTATCAAATGATTCCCATGAAGAAGGAAGAAGAGGGCCCTAATCCTGGAAAGGCTTGATCCAGCATTGTAGGGGAGTACCAGGACAGAGAAAAGAGAGGGGGAAAGATAGGAGAATGGATGGAGAAAAGAGGACTTATGGAACATATGGGGAGGGGGAAACTGGGAAAGGGGAAGGCTTCTGGACTGTAAACAAAGAGTATACATATAAAGAAGAGCGTATTAAATTAATGGAAAAGATAAAAAAAAGAAATAAAAAGAATATAAGAAATTAGTTGTTTTTTTCCTGAAAATCAGATACTTACTTGATAGCTACCACATTGCTTACCACATTGTATTTTATCAATAAATACATTATGAAATATGAAAAAAAGAATGGAAGCAAGTGAAGATGTTAGTCCCCAACCCCCACCCAGAAGTGCTGCTGCCTGATCACTGCTTTCCCAAATGTAGAAATATTGGTTCTCCAAAGATGAGTCTGAAAATATTCTCCAAAGATAAGTGTGGAAATATTCTCCAAGGAAGAGCCTGAACATTCACAACAAACAATATAAATAGCATAACTCCTGGAACAGCAACACCCCAGAAGGGTAGCTTATGACTGCTATGAACAAGTCCCTGCTAACAAATGGCCCAGTAGCTCTATGTAAAACTGCAAACATTCCCTCCTGCCATCCTTCTAGGTACTTTATTTATAGTAATCCAATTCATACTCAGTTATTCTGCAGCAGATAATAAATGTTAACCTCTTCTTCAGGAGAACACATTGAGGTTTAGATAGGGTAAATCTGAAACCCAGCACAGAGTAGGCAGTAAATCAGACCCACATTAGTTAAAATGAGTCAGAGCTACTCATTTATTGGTGCTTTCTATGTGATTTTTCCTGTGTGTTTTATATTAAATGTGATAATGCCTTTGAGAATGAATTTGGGTAGGGATAATAAGAAGGCCACTGACTAGTATATGGGGTGATATGATGATGTATCTAGAAGTAGACAGAGGAAAAGATGAGAATTAGTTTGCAGACATGGACCTTACGCAGCTAGCCAAACCTGGTCTACTTGTGATGAAGACATTGGAGGATTCTAAGCAACAAACATGGTGAGGTGGGTTGATTTAGAAGGAGACTTAGGGGAAAGAGTGAAAGGTGCAAGTATACCTATATTGGAGTCAAGAAATATTTTCTTCTTTAGACATGACATGCCACAGGCTAAGGGTGGTGAAAGCTGAGGAAACAGGACACTTTTGAATAAGTGGTGTTTTCTTGATTTGAGAATACAGTGAGTGGCTTGCTAAATCTGAGTCCCAGAAAGGAGGACAATAAATGGGAAGAGGGGGTGCAGCAGAGATGGCACATATTGACTCTTAAGAAATCTCTACTGTGCATGCAAAATGTGCATGCTGACAGGAACCTGATATAGCTGCCCTCTGAGAGGTCCTGCAGAACTTATCATGTACAGAGGTGGATGCTCACAGCCAACCACTGAAGTGATCACGGGGTCCCCAATGGAGGAGTTAGAGAAAGGACTGAAGGAGCTGAAGGTGTTTGCAACCTCATAGGAAGAACAACAATATCAACCAACCAAACCTCCCAGAGTTCCCAGAGTCTAAGCCACCAACCAAGGAGTACAAATGGAGGGACCCATGGCTCCAGCCATATATGTAGCAGAGGATAAACTTGTTGGGCATAGATGGGAGAAGAGGCCCTTGGTCCCATGAAGGCTCAATGCTCCAGTGTAGGGGAATGTGAGGGCAGGGAGGCAGGGGCATGCCTGGGTGGGGGTATACCCTCATAGAAGTAGGAGGAGGGGGGATGGGATAGGGGTTTCTTTGGGGGACATCAGGAAAGGAGATAACATTTGAAATGCAAATAAATAAAATATCCAATAATAAATCAGAAAGAAGAAAGAAAGAAAGAAAGAAAGAAAGAAAGAAAGAAAGAAAGAAAGAAAGAAAGAAAGAAAGAAAGAAAGAAAGAAAGAAAGAAACCTCAACAAAGAAAAGCCTGTGGGAAAGCTTAATTGACACATTGGCCATGGGGTCACAAGTCTTTGTCTCCCAGCATGCATTCCACATTCAGAGCTATGAAAGATCTAAAACTAAGGATTTCCACTAATAAAAAGAACCCAGAACTCGAGAATCTGGGCAGAATGAGTGACATAAGTTCAGGACTAGCCTGGGTTATAGAGTGAGTTCTAGGCAAGCTTATGAAAGAGAGAGAGAGAGAGAGAGAGAAAGAGAGAGAGAGAGAGAGAGAGAGAGAGAGAGAGAGACAGAGAGACAGAGAGACAGAGACAGAGAGACAGAGAGACAGAGAGAGACAGACAGACATAGAGAGGTGTCCCATCTGTTAAAAGACTTAAGTATATAGCAGTAATGTAATACTGAATAAATGTCTCACAGTGTTTCAAAATTATTTCTTTAATTATAATGATTGGCTTTCATGAAGAAAATCAGGGAAAAGGAATAATATATATATATATATATATATATATACATATACATATACATATAGATATACATACATACATATATATATATATATATTTGGTAAGTTTATCTCACTTATAAGCAATTAATAAGTAACTTCAAAATTTCTGGGAAATGCTGAGAGTCAATAAAATGTTATATATTAATTTTATGATAAAAAATTTATCTACATGGTTATAAGTTTAAATTATTTTTAAGACTGCTCGGGACAATTGATTGGCTAGAATGACTAATTGCCAAGAACATATGCATAAACGCAGCACTACTTCCATTCAAAAACCATCCAATGACTTCCTGAAATTTTCATTTAATTTGCTTCATATTGTGATTATACAGATTTAAGATATACAGTAGGAAAATAAATAAAATATTAGTAAAAACAAGTTCATTCATTACTGTGGAGACTGACATAAAGCTTCAATATTGTTCGGTCTTTATGGCTACGATGTGTGTAGCCAGACAGACACGTTCTTGTTAGAACTTCTCACATTTCCTTAAAACTAACTATAAAGTAGGGTTTTCATCAAGGAACAGGGAATGGAAAATGCTCCTTGGCTTTAGTAGAGGACATTAGATACTCAGGGAACAAAAAGAAAGAGAGAAGAGGAGGGCAGGGGAAGGCAGGGAAGAGGTGGTGAGCGGAAAGAAGAGGAGAGGAGGGGAGACTCTGCCTTATGTATAATGCTTAGGAAGTCAAAGTGATTTTGTTATATCCCAGTGCCCACTATCAAACAAAAATTCACCTTCTCATCCTCACAAACCTTCCTTCCCTCATAGGGATACTAGTGCTTCAGGGGGCCTTATTAAGATATTTTAAAGTAATGTTTCCATTTAAAATTTCACATGGGAGCAGTATAGGGCAAAACTAGAACAGGGAAGTGGGAAGGGTTGGGTAGGAAAACAGGGGGAGGGAAGGGGGATGATGGGACTTTCGGGAAGTGGGGGTCTAGAAAAGGGAAAATCATTTGAAATGTAAATAAAAAATATATCAAATAAAAAAAAAGAAGAAAAAAATTTCACATGGGGAAAAGTTCTGAACAATGCAAAGCAATACCAACAGTGTCCATGTCCTATGTTGTCCTTCTTGGGAGCCTACTGTGGTGTCCACAAATGTAGATGTCAGGCTCTTCTCTACCCAGCATAGAACTGATGGAGTTGATTCTTGGATCATGTAATTAGCTAATTCTGCACATAATTTCCTTGTTGACAAACTGCTTGCCCTAAAGTGTAGACATGTCCTTGCATGTGCTTTCAACCAATGACTTTGTCTATGGTTCATTAGCAATAAAACTCAATAAACAAAACCCGCCAGTTTTTCTGACAGGAAACAGTGTATCTATTTTGCAGGGTTTCTAATTTGTTCCCAGTGTACAAACTGATGAATCCTCTAATATAAGCCAGTTTCTATCCGTGCATTTTGAACCTATTCTCCATTTCCTTCTCTAATCACTAACGTGGGCATTTTGATTCTATTGCGCTATCTTCTCCAGAGATGCAGAGGGACCAAAGCACAGCTTCCCCATCCTGTCCTGTCCTCCCTTCTGCTTTACTCTCCTTTCCTCCCCTTTCCTCTCTTGTCTGTCCTCCCTTCCCCTGTCTTCCCCTCTCCTCTGTCCTCCATTCCCCTGTCTTCCCCTCTCCTCTATCCTCCTTTCCCCTGTCTTCCCCTCTCCTCTGTCCTCCCTGCCCCTGTCTTTCCCTCTCTTCTGTCCTCCCTTCCCGTCTTCCCATCTCCTCTGTCCACCCCTTCCCTCTGTCCTCTCCTCTCTTCTGCCCTCCCTGAACCTCCGTCCTCATCTTTCCTCTGTCCACTCCCCCTTCCCTTCTTCTAGCCATCAATTAGGTTTTTCTTCTTTTCAACTTTTCTTTCTGTGTCCTGGATCTGAGCACTGCAGGAGGCAATGATAAGCCTTAGGAAGCGTGTAGGTCATACAGATCTTTCACTTGTTTGACTTTATATTGTTTGTGGCTATTGTGAATGGTGTCATTTCCCTAATTTCTTTCTCAGTCTGTTTATCCTTTGAGTATAGGAAGGCTACTCATTTGCTTAAGTTGATTTTATAACCTGCCACTTTGCTGAAGTTGTTTATCAGATGTAGAAATTCTCTGGTGGAGGTTTTTGGGCCACTTACATAGACTATCATATCATCTGCAAATAATGATACTTTGACTTCTTCATTCCCAATTTGTATCCTTTTGACCTCCTTATGTTGTCTAATTGTTCTAGTTAGAAATTCAAGTACTATATTGAAAAGATAGGGAGAGAGGGCAGCCTTGTCTAGTCCCTGATTTTAGTGGGATTGCTTCAAGTTTCTCTCCATTTAGTTTGATGTTGGCTACTGGTTTGCTGCATTTTGCCTATACTATGTTTTGATATGGGCCTTGAATTCATGTTCTTTCCAAGACTTTTAGCATGAAAGGATGCTAAATTTTGTCAAATCCCTTTTCAGCATCTAATGAAATGACCATGTGATTTTTATTTGAGTTTGTTTTTGTAGTGGATTACATTGATGGATTTCCATATATTGAACCATCCCTGCTTCTCTGGAATGAAGCCTACTTAATAATGGTAAATGATTGTTTTGACATGTTCTTGGATTTGGTTGGCAAGAATTTTATTTAGTATTTTTGCATCTATATTCATTAGGGAAATTGGTCTGAAGTTCTCTTTTTTTGTTGGATCTTTGTGTGGTTTTGGTATCAGTGTAATTGTGGCTTAATAGAATGAGTTGGGTAGTGTTCCTTCTGTTTCTATTTTGTGGAATAGTTTAAAGAGTATTGGTGTTAGGTCATCTTTGAAGTTCTGATAGAATTCTGCACTAAAACCATCTGCTCCTGTGCTTTTTTTGGTTGGAAGACTTTCAATGACCATGTCTATTTCTTTAGGGGTTATAGGACTGCTTAGATGATCTATTTGATCCTGATTTAATTTTGGTATTTGGTATCTGTCTAGGAAATTGTCCATTTCCTCCAAATTCTCCAGTTGTGTTGAGTATAGGTTTTTGTAGTCGGATCTGATGATTTTTGAATTTCCTCAGTTTCTTTTGTTATATCTCCCTTTTCATTTCTAATTTTGCTAATTTGGATACTGTCTCTGTGCCCTCTCATTAGTTTGGATAAAGGTTTATCTAACTTGTTGATTTTTTCAAAAACCAAGTCCTGGTTTTGTTGATTCTTTGTATGGTTCTTTTTGTTTCTACTTGATCGATTTCAGCCTGGAGTTTGATATTTTCCTGTCTTCTACTCCTCTTGGATGAATTAGCTTCTTTTTGTTCCAGGGCTTTAAGGTATGCTGTTAAGCTGCAAGTGTATGCTCTCTCCAGTTTCTGTTTGGAGGCACTCAGGGCTATGAGTTTTCCTCTTAGCACTTCTTTCATTGTGTCCCATAAATTTGGGTATGTTGTGCCTTCATTTTCATTAAATTATAGAAACTCTTTGATTTCTTTCTTTATTTCTTCCTTGACCAAGGTATCATTGAGTAGAGTATTGTTCAGCTTCCATGTGTATGTGGGCTTTCTGTTGTTTTTGTTGCTATTGAAGGAGACTCTTACTCCATAGTGATCTGATAGAAGGCATGAGATTAATTCTATCTTCTTACATCTGTTGAGGTCTGTCTTGTGACTAATTATATGGTAAATTTTGGAGAAGGTACCATGAGGTACTGAGAAAAAGGTATATTCCTTTGCCTTAGAATGAAATGTTCTATATATATCTGATAAATCCAAATGGTCCAAAGCTTCATTTAGTTTCACTCTGTCCCTGTATAGTTTCTGTTTTCCTGATTGGTTCATTGAGGAGAGTGGAATGTTGAAGTCACCCAGTTTTTGTGTTAGGCCCAATTTGTGCCTTGAGCTTTAGTAAAGTTTCCTTTATGAATGAGGGTGCCCTTGCATTTGGAGCATAGATGTTCACAATTGAGAGTTCTTCTTGGTGAATTTTTCCTTTGACCAGTAAGAAGTGTCCTTCTATGTCCCTTTTGATGACTTTAGGTTGAAAGTTAATTTTATCTGATATTAGAATGGCTACCCCGGCTTGTTTCCTGAGACCATTTGCTTATAGAATTGTCTTCCAGCCTTTTACTCTGATGTAGTTTTTGTCTTTGACACTGAGGTGTGTTTCCTGTGTTCAGCAAAATGTAGTGTCCTGTTTAAGTATCCAGTCTGTTAGTCTGTGTTTTTTTTTTTTAATTAGGGAATTGAGTTCATTGATGTTAAGAAATATTAATGAATAGTGATTATTACTTCCTGTTATTTTTGATGTTATTTTTATGCCTGAGTGGTTTTCTTTTTTTGGGCTTGATGAAAGGTTACTTTCTTGCTTTTTCCAGGCTGTAGTTTTCCTCTTTGTATTGGAGTTTTCCACATATTATCTTTTGTAGGACTGGGTTTGTGGAAAGATATTTGTAAATTTGGTTTTATCATGGAATATCTTAGTTTCTACATCTATGGTAATTGAGAGTTTTGCTGGAACTGGATTGAGAATTAGTCTTGGCTGGCATTTGTGTTCTCTTAGAGTCTGCAGGAGATCTGCCCAGGATCTTCTAGCATTCATGGTCTCTGTTGAGAAGTCTGGTATAATGATAATAGGTCTTCCTTTATATGTTACTTGGCCCTTTTCTCTTACGGCCTTTAATATTCTTTCTTTCTTTAGTACATTTGGGGTTTTGATTATTATGTGATAGGAGGTATTTCTGTTCTGGTCCAGTCTGTTTGGAGTTCTGTAGGCTTCTTGTATGTTCATGGGCATCTATCTCTCTGTGTAGGTTGGGAAAGTTTTCTTCCAGAATTTTGTTGAAGATATTTGCTGGCCCTTTAATTTGTAAATCTTCACTCTCATCTCTACCTATAATCCCTAGGTTTGTTTTTCTCATTGTGTCCTAGATTTCCTGGATGGTTTGGGTTACAAGCTTTTTGCATTTTGCATTTTCTTTTGACTGTTGAGTCAATGCTTTCTATGGTATCTTCAGCATCTGAGATACTTTCTTTTATCTCTTGTATTCTGTTATTGGTATTTGCATCTATGGACCCTGATTTCTTTCCCACATTTTCTATCTCCAAAGTTGTCTCTTTTTGTGATTTCTTAGTTGTTTCTACTTCTGTTTTTAGATCCTGGATGGTTTTGCTCAGTTCCTTCACTTGTTTGTGTTTTCCTGTAATTCTTTATGAGATTTTTCTGTTTCCTCTTTCATGACTTCTGCCTGTTGACCCAAGTTCTCCTGTATTTCTTTAAGTGATTTTGCATTTCCTTTTCATTGGCTTCTCGCTGTTGACCCATATTCTCCTGAATTTCTTTAAATGAGTTTTGTGTTTCCCTTGTAAGGGCTTCTAACTTTTGATTAATTTTCTCCTGTATTTCTTTAAGAGATTTATTTATGTCCTTCTTGTGTTCTTCTAACAGCATCATGATCAGTGATTTTAAATCCAAATCTTGTTTTTCTGATGTGTTGGGGTATTCAGGGCTTGCTGTTTTCAGAGAATTGGGTTCAGATGCTGGCATATTGCCTTGATTTCTGTTAGTAATGTTCCTACATTTGCCTTTTGCCATCTGGTTATCTCTGGCATTAGTTGATTCTGTAGGGCTATTTCTGCTCCTCCGGTGACTGGGCTTCCCCTGGCATAAATTGCTGATGAGCTGCCCTACTCTTGGGTGTTGCTGGAGCCCTGATGTGCCTTGCTGCAACCGATGTTATGCTCGGGATTGTCTCTGTGTACCTGGAGCTGCCTATCCTGTTCGACTGGGAGTGAAGATGGTGGGGACTAGCCCCTCCAAGTGCTGATTACTCTGCAGGGCAAACAACCCCAGACAAGGCTGGCACACAGATGACTCACAGAGCTGCCCAGGTCTTGGGCACAGGCAGAAGCCTGGTGGTCTGTGTCCCAAGTGATGTTAAACTAGGGATATCTCTGTGTACCTGGTACGGCCTGTTCTGACTGTCTGGGAGTGAAGACTGTGGCTGGAGCGTATTCTTTATGGTTCTAGTTGTATGGGACCAGTTCTGGCTTTCTATAGACATACTTCTCTTCATAATGCAATATCATTTTCATGATTCTATCCTGTACTACCCCTACCTTTCACTTCTGCCCCCTTGGAATTAGCTCAGATATAATACATACAAGCAAATACCACTTCAAATTATGGTTTCAAACTCATGCTAACACAATGCATTTTCTAACCAAGAGATTTTTAAGTAAAATTTTACTTGAACTTGGAAGGAAAAACTTCTGCCTACCCACTCATCCTTTATTATTTTTCAAAAACTTTTTTCAGCAAAGTGTACAATTTCAATGTTCTTAATATGACTTTTGTAGGTAACTTTATGGTCACAGAAGCTTAAATATATTTTTTTATTCAAGCCCCCATAGAGGTGTTTGCCAAGCTTGCAAAAATACTGAATATAAATGCTGCCTCTGTACTAATAGATTTAAACCCTTGTTTGTGTACTGAGAGGTTTCAGTGCTTGCCTTTGCACTGAGACAATGGAAACCCAGTGGGAATTGCAACAAATAGTGGAGTCATCAAGGAATTCATCTATGATCTTACTCTATTTTTATTTTCAGTATATGCATTTTTTTGGCACACATGAAGGCAAACATTCAGGAATATATCCTTTATGCAAAAATGATTTTCAATCATTACATATTAAAGAACAACTGAAGACAGCCTTTGAACTGAAATAATTTTTTTTAATAGTAATTTGTTTCTATTTGGTCACATCCTCTTATTATTAAGTTGTAATCACTGGATAACTTCTGCAAGTTTTAATAACAATTGTTAACCTAGAATTTTATTCAAAACTGTGCTTTAGAAGTTTGAATGTTGCTACAGACTTCTTTGGTTTAACGGGAGAACTTGTTGCCTGTGAGGTGTGTTGCAGCTACCATCCAGTGAGGAGTTTGGATGATGAAGGTAAGTTGTTAAATGAGGGTAAGGATCTCATGCAGTAAATACATAAGTATCAAAAGAAGAAGGTGCTTACTATGGGCCCACCATTCATGTAAAAGAACTGAGTTCCATGTTACTCAAAGGCTTTGTGTTTAGAGACCGTGAATGGTCCTGAAATTATTCTGCAAAACTATTCAATAAATATATCCTCAACATCATCCTTAGTTGCATTTCATATATATATATAATGTGTGTGTGTGTGCATGTATAAATATATTTTAAATTTTTATGTTATATTAATTTCTGTTGCTTGTATGCATTGCATGTGTTCCACATGTGTGTCTGCTATCTGTAGAGGACCAAAGAGGACATTGGATTACTTAGCTATGGAGTTATAGATAGTGCTGGACCACCTAATATCAGTGCTGTGCAAAGAACCTCTGTCCTCTGCTACAACAGAGTTAAATCTTCGCTACCTTGCCAGGTTCAAGTCAGAAATCATGATACAATCTTAGTGCTAATATTGACTACAAGGTTTTTGTTTGTATGTTGTTGCTGTTTTCTAGACTTTTTTTGGACACATGGTTTTCAGTACTTCTTGTGATCCCTTCCTTTGTATTTTACATTTTAGTGCTTTATTTCCCTTTAATCTAGCTTGCATGCTTCCTTTATAGGCCAGAGCTATATCAATCTGGCTGACTGTTTGTGGTGTTTTCTGCCATCTTCTGGATTTCTCACAGATGGTAGCTTTCTTTCTGAAAGGTCTCAGAGGGAGAGAGGTGACAGATAACCAGATAACAACAACACAGCCAGCATTGCTGTGTACTGCAGGTCTGTGACCACATCTAATTGCAGCCTTCCCTCCGTAGCTTCCTCACTCCATGACTTCCTTACTCCACACTCCTACATTTGTTTTGGTATCTCCTGTGTTCTCTTGATTATTTTTTATGTTTCCATTTTTTAAAATTCTCTCAAGCAATTTTGATCATCCAGGGCTTAATTTGAATCTCACGTCTTTCTTATTTACCTGAATGTTCTTTTCTCACTATACCACTAGTTTTATTTTTATGCACATTGTAACGTTATCTTGATAACTAAACATTGTTATTCAAACTAGTAGTTGCTTTTGTAAAGCAATTTTTTTTCATTTTTTATTAGATATTTTCTTTATTTACATTTCAAATGTTATCTCCTTTCTGGTTTCCCCTCCAAAAACACCCTGTCCCATCACCCCCTTTCCCTGATCACCAACCAGTCTACTACCACTTCCCTGTTCTGGCATTCCCCTATACTGGGACATTGAGCCTTCTCAAGACCAAGGACTGCTTCTCCCTTTAAGCTCCCATCCTCTCCCACATGTGCATCTGGAGCCATGGGTCCCTCCATGTGTACTCTTTGGTTGGTGGTTTAGTCCCTGGCAGCTCTGGGGTTACTGGTTGGTTCATATTGTTGTTCCTCCTATGAGGCTGCAAACCCCTTCAATTGCTTGGGTCCTTTTTCTAGCTCCTCCACTGAGGACCCTGGGCTCAGTTCAGTGGCTGGCTGAGAGTGTTGCCCTCTGTATCTGTCAGACACTGGCAGAGCCTCTCAGGAGACAGCTATCTCAGGCTCCAGGATATCTTCTTCCTACTAACACTCTTGTTTTTTTGTTTTTTTTTTTTTTTTATCATTTTTACAGTTGCTTTTTTACAACTTTAAAGTTGCTCATTGGCAGTTTCATAAACATATGTACTGTGTTGGTGTTATACCCACCTCTATTCTCTATCACCTCTCTCCCATCTCTACAATAACCCATCTTTCCACAAGTGTTTTTCTCATATTCATATTTTTGTGGGTATCTGTGTATGTGTGTGTTGCACTGAATTTAACAAAGGCCATGAGAATATTCAGCTTATTGGGGCCAGGGGTGGGGGACAATGGAAGGCATCAGTAATCTTATCCAAATTTCAACCAAAAGAACAATAATACCAATGGGGTAGGCAAAATGTCTAATGTGAAATGACAGCATAACAATTGTGAGGGTTAACAAAATAATCTCTGGTTGGGATTGAATCTTGCTCAACAGTTTGAACTCATGCCTGGGGCTGTCAGCCCAGTCAAAATCTTGTTGTTGAGTAGTAAGTTTCCCTAGAGGAAAACTTACTACTGTTTTTAATTTAAATTGACACAGCTGTCTAATTACTACTGCACAAATTGACATGGCTGTCTAATTGCTACAGACAAATGCAACTCTCAGCCCTAATCAGAGCAGTATCCCTTCTCAGTGAATTGCATTAGACTCTCTGCTGCTTATGGTGATGAGAATAATAAGTGATGGTTACTTGCTCAGGACACTTGGGCCACTGCCTTAGAGGCTTGAGGATTGCTGAGGAAGAGGGTAGAAAGAATGTAAGTACCAGAAGATGAGAAGGAGGCTCGCTAAAGGCTGTGTTCTGGGTCCAAGTCAGTGGTTCAGATATGATCACAGAGGAGTTGTGGTTTCTTAACTGAGCTTGTCAGCCATCAGTCATGGATTAGGGACAGGTTATGAAGCTCTTCTGTCTGTTGAACTATTGGATACTGATAGATTCTGGTAGAGAGGAACTCATTGTCTTCAGTTGTACACCCGTGGTTCTCACTACCAGGTTCTAATGCCTAGCAGCAACTTTTGTTTTCAAAAGGAATGGGATACATATCGTAAATCATCTTAATTATCCATCTTAATTGGATCATACGACACTCAATGATTCAGTATTGTTATCGCAATGATTCTTAAATGTCTCATTTTTAGCTTTCAAAGTTAGTTATTAAGAAACATAGAAAACACCGGTACACCTGTAATCCCAGCACTTGGGAGGCAGAGGCAGGCTGATTTCTGAGTTCAAGGCCAGCCTGGTCTACAGAGTGAGTTCCAGGACAGTCAGAGCTACAGAGACAAACCCTGTCTCAGAAAAAAAAAGAAACATAGAAAACTTTGTCACAATGGTTAAAGTCAACATCAAGTAGCTTCTTACTGAGTTTTTAGCTTATGTTCTTACATTTTACCTATGCATCTGTGACATTATATATGTCACCTGTGGTTAAACTGTACAATAATGGGTTTCTTAGGACTATGGGGGATATTTCATTGGTAATCTACTTTGTAGAGTTGTTACTATTACATACTGCATGTGTATGTGTGTGTGTATGTGTGTATACACATATGTTGACTTTCTGAATTTTGAATTACTATATATTCAATAGTTTATTATAGCTTGTATGTGATACATATATGTACATTGATAAGCAAATTCTTACAGTTGAACCTAACAATGTATTCCAAAAGTGTCTTAGTCAAGGTTCTATCACTGTGAATTGATGCATGACCATGGTGAGTCTTATAAAAGAAAGTATTAATTAGGGGATTGATCCTCTGAAATTATAATCATGGAAGCATGCATGGTGCTGTAGCTCAGAGCTACATCCTTGATCCACAGGCAGAGAGAGAGAGAGAGAGAGAGAGAGAGAGAGAGAGAGAGAGAGAAGAAGAAGAAGAAGAAGAAGAAGAAGAAGAAGAAGAGGAGTAGGAGGAGGAGGAGGAGGAGGAGGACGAGGAGGAGGAGGAGGACGAGGAGGACGAAGACGAGGAGGAGGAGGAGAACGAGGAGGACGAGGAGGACGAGGAGGACGAGGAGGACGAGGAGGACGAGGAGGACGAGGAGGACGAGGAGGAGGAGGAGAATGAGGAGGACGAGGAGGACGAGGAGGACGAGGAGGAGGAGGAGGATGAGGAGAACGAGGAGGACGAGGAGGAGGACGAGGAGGACGAGGAGGACGAGGAGGAGGGAGTCTTAGCCAGACCTTGGATATTGAAACTTCAAAGTCCACCCACAGTGATATATCTCTTCCAATAAGGCCACACCTCTCAATTCTTATAAAGTTCTCGAAAAGTTCTACTCTCTGGTGAACAAGCATTCAAATATATGATTCTATAGGAGCCATTGTCATTCAAATCACCACAAATAGTAAACATTCTTTTAAAAACAAATTATAAAAGCAGGTGTTGTTCTAATACTGAAAACACTTGACAGATGGGAGCAAGAGGACAGTACTTTACAGCTAGCTTTAGCTACATGAGACTATCTTGCAGAACAACACATATAGAGGAACTATAAAAAGTCTTAAAATATACTTTTCAATACTTTAAAATCAATCAGAATTCTCATTCTCTAGCTCACTTCTTAATAATGCCTTCACAGATAATTTTTGTTGCACGCCAGAGCAATCTGCATATCATATATCAACTACAAAAGAGCACTTGATTTTTTAATGCAATGCCTAACTGTAAATGTCTATAAATACAAATGAGGTGTTTAAATCTGAAGAACCTGGGTAGATGGCAATTCCTATAATTATAGCATCATTACACCTGCCTGGGCTGAACTGAAGAGTTCAAGTTACAACTACTTCTATTATTGGAAAAGTAATAACAATTATAATTGTACAATGAAGTATTAAACATGTAATACTCAATTTGAAGGCAGATGAGCTACAAATGCAGTGAAAACTGAGCCCATAGAACTCACACAACTAATACACATATGCTACAGACAGACACTAAGCACGAAGGAGAGAACGGTGGAGTTCACATGGCTCTTCTCTCCAGATTCTCACTACAGTAATTTATTAAGTAGCATTATGATCAGTATTTATCCTTTGAAAATCATTCATTTCCCATAATACCATTGTACCCATGCTTGTGTATGTGCATACATGTATGTCTGTGCATATGTGCATGTGCATGAGTGAAATTGGGGGATGGGAGCAGTGTGCATGTGTGTATGGAAACCAGAGACTGGCATCATGTGTCTTCTTCAACAAGTCTCTACCTCTATTCTGGCTAGCATGCTCCAGAGATGTTCTTGTATCAGCATCCCAAAGTTGGGATTACAGGCACTCTGTGGCTAGATTTATGCATAGGTCCTTAGGATTTGAATCAATGTCATGAATCACAGTACAGGAAACATTTTACTGCCATTTCCTATCAGTCATGTTAACATATTTTTTCTGCAGAATACACAAACTCAGATTAAAGAGATGCACTTATAAATAGGGTAGATGCCTTTTAGTTGATTTGTATTAGGTCAAGTGCTTAGAAAAGCAGCAATGATACAGCTTGATTTTTGCTCATCATATAAAACTGTAACTCACCATCATTTCTCAGCGTGAGTGGGGTTGGAGGACTGAGCACGCGAGCATTTGTCACAGCATTTTTCACCAGACAAATGTAGCTGCCAACATCTGATGTTTGCACTTTAGAAATATAGAGGTTGCCTGTCTCTTGGGATATGAACCGTCGACTGTCCTCTGCCACGAAGGAAGGGAACTCATTGAAGACCCAGCTATAGATGATCTCTGAAAACACACAGAATTTCAACAGCCATTGAATAATACAGATCATTTAACTGGCAGACAAAGCTCAAACAGCAAGGGCTTTGCTAAACATTCCTTGGATCCAAAGCCATACATAATTGATCTACAAAAAATTTAATATATTCTATTCAGAGCACAGTTCTGGTCTGTGGCAATGGGAAGAGGTCAGAGAGCTCCTGATGCTCGGCATTTCCTCCCTTTCCCTTCCACTCTGAGGTGTGCTTGATATTCAGTACTGAGATAAATAGCAAGAAAGTTGAAAGGTAAAGAGATAATGCCTTGTTCTTCTACATCACCTTAATGGGTTAATTTTACCCAAACCTATCAAAGTATATAGAGAGATGGCAACATACACTGTATGTTGTAAGATGTGTGCTTAATCCTACTGATCTATGCAAACTTCTTGAGTTAGGAGATAGCTGGATATTAGTTGTTTTGTTTTTTTTAATTTATTTTTTATTGAATATTGTCTTCATTGACATCGCCAATGGTAAAACCTTTCCCAATATCCCCCCTCCCCTAACACCCCAACCCCTCCCCTTCCTCCTTCCTGCCTCCAAGTATATGCCTCTCCACCCAACACACTGCCTCCTCCCTGTTGAGCCTTTACCTGACCAAGGACTATTACCCCCACTGATGCCCAATAAGGCTGGATGTTAGTTTTTACTGATTTGTTAATCAAATATTGCCTGTGCATCACCTCAGGTTAGATATCATTCAAAAGAAAAAAGAAAAAGTAATGTTTTCAGGAAACTATGCATGTGATGGAGAAAAGCAAAGGCTATGTGGGCAATGGAATAATTCTTACTGAATAGGAAGAAAAAGAACAGAGAAAGGAGGAAGAAAATGCAAATATCTTAACTGAGCTGGAGAAAGGTAGGGTTGAAGCTGGACTCAATCTCTCCAGCTCCAGAGTAAAAAGAGGGGGACATGGGGCAGATAAATAATAGGAGAAGAGCAAGCAGGGGAGTAAAATCACAGCCACATGAAGCTGGCTTTAAGTAGTTATAAGAGACCTTGCTTGAGTGATAGTGTCAATGATGACAACGAGGAGCCAGGGACCACTGATGAGTTAGAAACCATGGTAGAAGGGTGCAGAGTTGGAGATAGATACTCTGCAAGGAACAGCTCTGGCTGTGGTCATCCTGCACCAAAGAGGTTCCTAGTAAACACATTGTGTGACTCATACCTGCCTGTATGTATAATTCAGGCTCTAGGGGAGCTTTCTCCCTCCTCTGGCCTCTTTTGTGTACCTACAATCTCTCTCTCTCTCTCTCTCTCTCTCTCTCTCTCTCTCTCTCTCTCTCTCTCTCTCTCTCTTTCTCTCTCTCACACACACACACACACACAAAGAGAGAGAGTCATAAATATAATTGAAATAAAAATAATTAAAGTATGATAGAAGAATTAAGAAAAAGATTAGTCATGATAAACAGAAGACAAAGATTAAGCTTTTGTATCCAAGTTACTGAGAAATTAGGAGAGTATATACATTTATTTGTCTTTTTAGACAATTATAAAGAGCAAAGTTCGTTGGAGAGATGAGAACAGTGAAGCCAGAGCTTTAACCATGACACCTCAAATTGATATAATGCCTGTTATATGAATTGAATTTGAAGTCAAAGCCATTGAAATCTCAACTGCCTTCAAACTCACCCATGTTATAACTGGAAGAACAGATTCAACAGCCTCTTGTTTGCAAAGCTACTTGTTTGATAAGGCAATTTACATAAGTTTTGAATGACACACGTGATTATAATCTACCCCTGGAATTAGGAAGATTCACTTTATATTGTTTTTTTCTTTTTTTTAATCTCAAATCACCCTTTGCTCTTTCTCCTATCATGGATTATTGAAAGTCAGCCTCTCTCTCTCTCTCTCTCTCTCTCTCTCTCTCTCTCTCTCTCTCTCTCTCTCTCTCTCTCTCTCTCTCTCTTTACTAAGGAAGCCTAACCTTGAGCCAATATTTCCAGATGCTAAAGTAGATTTAAAAATGCTGAGAGAGACAAAGACCCAACTAGACATCTCTCATCACTAAATGAAATTCCTAACACTGGAAATAGATTGCATCTAACAGAGGTGTTGGTCAAAGGGACCCTATAAAACACCCAAAGCAACCCAGGCTATTGCCAAGACTATTGGTTACTTTCTATAACCTGATGATAAGACCCCATTGCTGTAGAAAACAGCTACTTAAGTCATGGAACTCAGGCATGTTGTACTGGCTCTTATGTAGAATTATTACTCCTGCTGGCTAGTGTTCATGCTACTGGAAGGTACTCTGCACACTACCAGAGGAAAAAGGTAAATACCAAAACAGCTACAAACTCCATGATCTACAGTGGTGAACAGCTAATGCAATCTTGTAACATAAATTGTCAGAGTAACCAATCACTATCTTATTGGAATTAAAGCTCACACTGTAATATAGAAACCCTGTATCCTACTGCTCTAGTGGCCAAAAAACAGAAGCTTGATAGGACATGGTCTAGGGACAAACCAAATACTACTATTCTGCTAAAGGAATGTTGTAATAGAGCAACCCCTTAATTGCATTCTGCCATACATATAGATCAGAATCTTGTTCAGTCATTATCAGAGAAGATTCTGTCTTTAGTAGATGGAAACAAATCCTGAGCCCCACAACTGGAAAATGTACAAAGAGGGAGAGGCCTTGCAAGTGTCAGTTCTAAGTGGGATATATTCACCTAATCCCTTTCCTTAATGCTCAGAGAACTCCGCAGAAGAGTAGACAGAAAAAGCCAAAGGGACATGAACACCAAGGGACAAGAGCCTTCCAGACAGAATAGGATGGACATGTATATACACACAGTGAAGCTGTGGCAGTGACAAAAAAAAAATCACTAGGACTACAAGCCAGATTGAGTCCCAGCACTGACAAAAAAATGGAAAATCCCCATCCCATACCCATATGCTATCTCACAAAAGAACCAGCCCACAGCCCACAAAGGAAAATTTGTATTTCTACAGTGGAATCTTTGGATTTATAAACCAAATTTTAGTGGAAACTGTATTTCCACTAATAGACTATAATACAGAACAAATTCAATGGTATCCTTGGAGTTTGTCTTTTTTCTAACCTTACATATCTTTTGCTTATATTTTACAGTTTTGTATTTTGTATTTATGGGGTTTCTGTGTGTGTGAATGTGGGTCTCAGCTTCAGTGCTTCTTATGCTTTTTATTTTATTCTTTTGTTTCTGTTTGTTCATTTTGTCCTATTCTGGTTTGTTTTTGGCTTTATCATATTTATTATATTATTATTTATAATTTAATAATAGCATATTATTATCCTCCTCATCATCATTTCTCAGATGCCTCTACATATTCCAGTAAGACAGACTAAGAAAGGATATGCCGAGATTTGGGAAGGGATGGAGGGGAGGCGGATCAGGGAGGAGTTTAGGGAGAGTAACCATAATGAGAATATATTGTTGGAGAAAATTCTGTTTTTCATTGAAAAGAAGAAATTATTATAAATATTCAAATGATTGGGTTACCTCACTTCAGATGATATTTTCCAATTTCAACCATTTGCCTAAAAATTTCATGAACTCATTGTTTTTAATTGCTGAGTAGTATTCCATTGTGTAAATAATGCAGTCACTGATAAGTGGATATTAATTAGCCCAGAAGCTCTGAATACCCAAAGACACAATTAACATATCAAATGATTCCCAAGAAGGAACGAAAGGGCCCTGGTCCTGAAAAGGCTTGATCCAGCATTATAGGGGAGTACCAGGACAGAGAAATGGGAGGGGGGTGATTGGGGAACAGGTGGAGGGAAGTGGGCTTATGGAACTTATGGGCTTATGGGAACCGGGAAAGGGGAAATCATTTAAAATGTAAACAAAGGATATAGAAAATAATAATAAAATAAAGAAATATTCAAGTGAACTGATAACAATTAAGTCTATGGAGTATAAGTAAATTATGTACCCTGCTAATTAGAGCCTAAGTACAAGGACCTCTCCTGTCTGAAAACATGCTCCTTCAAACTTCATTTGTTATTCACACCTAATTTACAGAAATTTAATATTTCGAACCTATATATTTCTTAAGTTTTTGATACTATTGGAAATTTAAAAAGAGTAATGAGCAAGTAG
This sequence comes from Apodemus sylvaticus, assembly GCF_947179515.1. Taxonomy (NCBI): domain Eukaryota; kingdom Metazoa; phylum Chordata; class Mammalia; order Rodentia; family Muridae; genus Apodemus; species Apodemus sylvaticus. The sequence continues at coordinate 125,863,875 of NC_067478.1, read as the reverse complement.
TTTGATTTAAAAAATTACAATTTCAGGTATTCCAGGCTTTTGTGCTAATATCCACTTACCAGTGATTGCATACCATGTGTGTTCTTTTGTGACTGGGTTACCTCACTCAGGATGACACAGTCTAGTTCCATCTATTTGCTTACGAATTTCATAAATCCATTGTTTTCAATAGCTGAGTAGTATTCCATTGTGTAAATGTACCACATTTTCTGTATCCATTCCTCTGTTGAGGGACATCTGGGTTCTTTCCAGCTTCTGGTTATTATAAATAAGGCTGCTATGAACATAGTGGAGCATGTATCCTTATTACATGCTAGAGAATTCTCTGGGTGCGTATACACCCAGGAGTGGTATAGCAGGGTTTTCTGGTAATACTTTTAACCAAACTGATTTCCAGAGTGGTGGTACCAGCTTGTAATCCCACCAGTAATGGAGGAATGTTTCTCTTTCTCTACATCCTCGCCAGCACCTGCTGTCTCCTGAGTTTTTGATCTTAGCCATTCTGACTGGTGTGAGGTGAAATCTCAAATACACAGGCCAATTGAAGCACAAGAAGAAGGAAGAACAAAGTATGGACACTCTAGTCCTTCTTAGAAGGGGGAACAAAATACCCACAGGAGGAGATACAGAGACAAAATGTGGAGCAGAGACTGAGGAAAAGACCATCCAGAGAGAATGCCCCTCTTAGGAATCTATCCCATATAGAGTTACAAATCCCAGACACTATTGTGGGTGCCAACAAGTGCTTGCTGACAGTAACCTGATATAGCTGTCACCTGGGAGGCTCTACCAGTACATGACAAACACAGAAGGGGACATTCTCAGCCAACCATTGAACTGACCACATGGTCCTCAATGGAGGAGCTAGAGAAATGACCCAAGGAGCTGAAGGGGTTTGCAACCCCATAGGAAGAATAACAATTTGAATCACCCAGTAATCCCCAGAGCTCCCAGAGACTAAACAATCAACCAAAGAGTACACATAGAGGGACCTTTGGCTCCAGATGCATATGCAGCAGAGGATGGCCTTGTTGTACATTAAAGGGAGGAGAGGCCCTTGGTCCTGAGAAAGCTCGATGCCCCACTATAGGGGAATGCCAAGACAGGAGAAGCAGGAGTGGGTGGCTTGGTGAGCAGGAGGAGAAGGGATGGGTTAGGGGATTTTCACGGGGTGGGGGAAACCAGGAAATAGGACAATATTTGAAATATAAAGAATATATCTAATAAAAAATTACAATTTCTTATACTAATAGTTTTTGTTGAGTCAATGATTTGTAAAATATTTCAAGGCTAGGACACTTGTACATAAAGGTAGCACTTTAAACATCTCACAATTAAATAGCAATTTCAGGGCTCAAAAATGCTTATTTTATTTATGCAGTTAAGTTTTCGTTTTCACATAGCCAAGTGCTTCACAATGCCAAGGACAAGAAGGAGAACACTGTACAATAACTCAGCTGACACCTGAAACTGGGTCAGATTTCCTGCCTGTACCCAAAATAGAAATATTGAGTGGAGTCAAACATCTTTTAAGATCTGTTTACAGTCTCTGTTAAGGCTTTTATTATCTATTAACATTTATTAAAATCCTCTTCAATCTTTACTTTCACAATAAAGAGGAATACAGTTACTTTAAGGATAATGTTATAATGTGATGACTATAAAATAATTCAGAGAGACTAGAAAACATAATTGTCTCTCTGTCTCTAGTTTTTATTTTGTGTGCTACTTTGTTGTGTATTAACTATCCCTAGCTTCTAAAAAAACTCTAAAATGTATTGATTTATTAAATAGTAATATTTTGTTATATTTAATTTCTGAAAATATTGATACTACCTGGCAAACCATGATTTCCCATTTCAACAATGTCTTTTAAAAACAATATTAAATCTCTCTCCAGCATATTCAGTACTAAATGGTAAAACAAACTTCCCTAATAAATCCAGGCTCCTGGTTTCTTGCTGAAACTTTCTTGCATTTTAGGTTGAACTCAAAGTTATTCTAGTTCATTAGGAGTTTAACCTATCCAGATCCTGGATTTGTGTATGATGTATGTGCTTTATCTCAACTTCTGCCCTCTAGCTAATCCAAATACTTATCCTTAAGGCTGACACAAAAATCAAGACTCAAGATTCTAGATTTTACAGCAATCTCATTGTTATTAAACACAGGCACACACACACACACACACACACACACACACACACACACACCTTTATTGTAAAAGAGCCAAACAAATAAGATCTAGAAGGAATATCTCAACATGATAAAGCTATTTTTATAAAAGAGCTTAAAGTTAGCAAGTCTCCCTCCCTAGTGTATTAAAGAACATAATAATTTCAACAACTGTTGTTTCTGGGAGATCTCCCAATTCAGAACTCCAGTTAGAGATCCAAGACATCTAATTTAGAAGGGAAATAAAATTCAGTTTGGATATGGATAATATGATTTTCTATTTAGAAACATTCCTTTAGAAAAGCATTACCCTAAACCCTGTTAGACTAAATTAATTCAGCAACATACTAATTATCAATTGTTTGAAATACAGTCTAAGAATTTTATGTCATTTACAAGAGCCACAGAAATGAAATACCTAGGAAGAAGTATATATTATGTAGTGAAAAAATATGCTCTGAGAATTATGGCGCTGATGAAAGAAACTGATTGAGACATCAAGAAATGGAAATGCATCCCACATTCGAGGGCTGATAGGATCTATATTGATGGAACTTTAATATTACCCAATGAAATCTAAAGTCAGTACAATTGATCCATCAAAGATCTAAAGTAGCATTCATAAAATTTACATGACTACTAAAGCCCCACTGATTATTCAAAGCCACCTTGAATCAAAGAACCAAATGATCTATAATAGATCTGATTTTTAAAAGCAAGATAAATATATACATAAAAAAATAATACTACATCAGCACATATACTGATGAGTGGGACAGCACTGAGAACAGAGACATAAATGAGTACATTTATAGCCCATTAATAACAGAGAATCTAAGGACAGGCACCAAGAAAGAACCATCTTTTTTTTATATTTTTTTTAATATTTTTATTTTCTATATTCTTTGTTTACATTTCAAATGATTTCCCCTTTCTCGGATCCCCCCTCCCATATGTCCCATAAACCTTCTTCTCTCCATCCATTCTCCAATCACCTCCCTCCTTTTTTACTCTGTCCTTATATTCCCCTCCAATGCTAGATCAATCCTGTCCAGGATCAGGACCCTCTCCATACTTCTTCATGGGAGTCATTTGTTATGCAATCTGTGCCTTGGGTATTCAGGGTTTCTGGGCTAATTAATATCCGCTTATCAGAGATTGCATTCCATGTGTATTCTTTTGTGACTGGGTTACCTAACTTAGGATGACATTTTCCAGATCAAACCATTTGCCTAAAAATTTTGTGAATTCATTGTTTCTAATTGCTGAGTAGTATTCCATTGTGTAAATATACCACATTTCTGTATCCATTCCTCCTTTGAGGGGCATCTGGGTTCTTTCTAGCTTCTGGCTAATATAAATAAGGCTGCTATGAACATAATGGAGCATGTGTCTCTATTGCATGCCAGGGAATCCTTTGGGTATATGCCCAGGAGAGGTATAGCAGGGTCCTCTGGAAGTGTCATGCCCAGTTTTCTGAGGAACCACCAGACTGATTTTCAAAGTGGTTGTACCATCTTACATCCCCACCAGCAGTGGAGGAGTGTTCCTCTTTCTCCACATCCTCGCTAACACCTGCTGTCTCCTGAGTTTTTGACCTTAGCCATTCTGACTAGTGTAACGTGAAATCTCAGGGTTGTTTTGATTTGCATTTCCTTAATGACTAATGATGTTGAGCACTTCTTAAGGTGCCTTTCGGCCATCTGAATTTCTTCAGGTGAAAATTCTTTGTTTAGATCTGTACCCCATTTTTTTTAATATGGTTATGTTGTTCCCTGGGGTCTAACTTCTTGAGTTCTTTGTACATATTGGATATTAGCCCTCTATCAGATGTAGGGTTGGTGAATATCCTTTCCCAATTTGATGGTTGCCATTTTGTCTTTTAACAGTGCCCTTTGCCTTACAGAAACTTTGTAATTTTATGAGGTCCCATTTGTCAATTATTGATCTTAGAGCATAAGCTATTGTTGATCTGTTCAGGAGTGTTTCCCCCATGCCCATGTCCTCTAGGGTTTTCCCCAGTTTCTTTTCTATTAGTTTCATTGTGTCTGGTTTTACATGGAGGTCCTTGATCCACTTGGAGTGAAGTTTACTACATGTAGAGAAGAATGGATCAATTCGCATTCTTCTGCATGCTGACCTCCAATTGAACCAGCACCATTTGTTGAAAAGGCTATCTTTTTTCCACCGGATGTTTTTGGCCCCTTTGTCAAAGATCTAGTGACCATAGGACTGTGGATTAATTTCTGGATCTTCAATTCTATTCCATTGGTCCACTTGTCTGTCACTGTGCCAATACCATGCAGTTTTTAACACTATTGCTCTGTAGTATTGCTTGAAGTCAGGGATACTGATTCCCCCAGAATTTCTTTTGTTGTTGAGAATAGTTTTAGCTATCCTGGGTTTTTTGATGTTCCAGATGAATTTGAGAATTGCTTTTTCTAACTCTGTGAAGAACTGAGTTGGGATTTTGATGGGGATTGCATTGAATCTGTAGATTGCTTTTGGCAAGATGGCCATTTTAACTATATTAATCCTGCCGATCCACGAGAATGGCAGATTTTTCCATTTTTCTGAGGTCTTCCTTGATTTCCTTCTTCAGAGACCTAAAGTTCTTGTCATATAGATCGTTCAGTTGTTTGGTTAGAGTCACACCAAGATACTTTATATTGTTTGTGACTATTGTGAAGGGTGTCATTTCCCTAACTTCTTTCTCAGCCTGATTATCCTTTGAGTATAGGAAGGCAACTGATTTGCTTGAGTTGATTTTATAACCAGCCACTTTGCTGAAGTTGTTTATCAGCTGTAGGAGTTCTATGGTGGAGGTTTTTGGGTCACTTAAGTAGACTATCATGCCATCTGCAAATAGTGATAATTTGACTTCTTCCTTTCCAATTTGTATCCCCTTGATCTCTTTATGTTGTCTAATTGCTCTAGCTAGGACTTCAAGTACTATATTGAAAAGATATATATAGAGAGGACAGCCTTGTCTAGTCCCTGATTTTAGTGGGATTGCTTCCAGTTTCTCTCCATTTAGTTTGATGTTGGCTACTGGTTTGCTGTATATTGCTTTAACAATGTTTAGGTATGGGCCTTGAATTCCTGTTCTTTCCAAGCCTTTTAGCATGAAAGGATGCTGAATTTTATCAAATGCTTTTTCTGCATCTAATGAGATGATCATATGGTTTTTTTTCTTTGAGTTTGTTTATGTAGTAGATAGCATTGATGGATTTCCTTATATTGAAACATCCCTGCATTCCTCGGATGCAGCCTACTTGATCATGGTGGATGATTGTTTTGATGTTTTCTTGGATTCGGTTGGCAAAAATTATATTGAGTAGTTTTGCATCAATATTCATAAAGGAAACTTGCCTGAAGTTCTCTTTCTCTGTTGGATCTTTGTGTGGTTTTGGTATCAGCGTAATTGTGGCTTTATAGAATGAGTTGGGTAGCATTCCTTCTGTTGCTATTTTGTGGAATAGTTTGAAGAGTGTTGACGTTAGGTCTTCTATGAAGGTCTGATAGAATTCTGCACTGAAGCCATCTGGTCCCATGCTTTTTTTGGTTTGGAGACTTTCTATGACCCTTTTTATTTCTTCAGGTGTTATGGGAATGTGTAGTTGATCTATTTGATCCTGATTTAGTTTTGGTGTTGGATATCTGTCTAGGAAACTGTCCATTTCCTCCAGATTCTCCAGTTGTGTTGAGTATAGGCTTTTGTAGTAGGATCTAATGATTTTTTGAATTCCCTCAGTTTCTGTTGTTATATCTCCCTTTTCATTTCTAAGCTTGTTAATCTGGATACTGTCTCTGTGTCCTTTGGTTAGTCTGGCTAAGGGTTTATCTATCTTGTTGATTTTCTCAAAGAACCAGCTCCTGGTTTTGTTGATTCTTTGTATGGTTCTCTTTGTTTCTACTTGATTGATTTCGGCCCTGAGTTTGATGATTTCCTGCCTTCTACTCCTCCTGGGTGAATTAGCTTCTTTTTGTTCCAAGGCTTTCAGGTGTGTCATTAAGCTGTTAGTGTATGCTCTCTCCATTTTCTTTTTGGAGGCACTCAGGGCTATGAGTTTTCCTCTTAGCACTGCTTTCTTTGTGTCCCATAGATTTGGGTATGTTGTGTCTTCATTTTCATTATGTTCTAAAAAGTCTTTAATTTCTTTCTTTATTTCTTCCTTGACCAAGGTATCATTGAGTGGAATATTGTTCAGTTTTGATGTGTATGTGGGTTTTCTGTTGTTTTTGTTGCTATTGAAGACCACTTTTACTCCATACTTATCTGATAGGAGGCATGGGATTAGTTCGATCTTCTTGTATTTGTTAAGGTCTGTGTTGTGACCAATTATATGGTCGATTTTGGAGAAGGTACCATGAGGTGTTGAGAAAAAGGTATATTCTTTTGCTTTAGGATAGAATGTTATATATATCTGTTAAATCTAATTTGTCCAAAACTTCAATTAGTTTCATTGTGTCCCTGTACAGTTTCTGTTTTCCTGATCAGTCCATTGAGGAAAGTGCAGTGTTGAAGTCACCCACAATTATTGTGTTAGGTGCAATGTGTGCTTTGAGCTTTAATAAAGTTTCTTTTATGAATGAGTGTGCCCTTGCATTTGGAACATAGATGTTCAGGACTGAGAGTTCTTGTTGCATTTTTCCTTTGACCAGCAAGAAGTGTCCCTCATAGTCTTTTTTGATGACTTTGGGTTGAAAGTCAATTTTATCTGATATTAGAATGGCTACTCCAGCTTGTTTCTTGAGACCATTTGCTTGTGAAATTCTCTTCCAGCCTTTTACTCTAAGGTAGTGTTTGTCTTTGACTCTGAGGTGTGTTTCCTGTATGCAGCAAAATGTAGGGTCCTGTTTACACATCCAGTTGGTTAGTCTATGTCTTTTTATTGGGGCATTGAGTCCATTGATGTTAAGAGATATTAAGGAATAGTGATTGTTACTTCCTGTCATTTTTGACGTTATTTTTTAAATTTGATTGGTTAACGTCTTTTGGGTTTGATGAGAGAAGGTTACTATCTTGCTTTTTCCAGGGTGACATTTCCCTCCTTGTATTGGTGTTTTCCTCCTATTATCCTTTGTAGGGCTGGGTTTGTGGATAGATATTGGGTAAACTTGGTTTTTTCATGGAATATCTTAGTTTCTCCATCTATGGTGATCGAAAGTTTTGCTGGGTATAGTAGTTTTGGCTGGCATTTGTGTTCTCTTAGAGTCTGCATGTGATCTGCCCAGGATCTTCTAGCCTTCATAGTCTCAGGTGAAAAAGTCTGCTGTGATTCTGATAGGTCTTCCTTTATATGTTACTTGGCCTTTTTCTCTTACTGCCTTTAATATTCTTTCTTTGTTTAGTACATTTGGGGTTTTGATTATTATGTGACGGGAGGTATTTCTGTTCTGGTCCAGTCTGTTTGGAGTTCTGTAGGCTTCTTGTATATTCATGGGCATCTGTCTCTTTAGGTTAGGGAAGTTTTCTTCCATAATTTTATTGAAGATATTTGCTGGCCCTTTAAGTTGTAAATCCTCACTCTCATCTATGCCTATAATCCTTAGGTTTGGTCTTCTCATTGTGTCCTGGATTTCCTGGATATTTTGGGTTACAAGCTTTTTGCATTTTGCATTTTATTTAACTGTTGAGTCCATGGTTTCTATGGTATCTTCAGCATCTGAGATTCTTTCTTCTATCTCTTGTATTCTGTTGATGATATTTGCATCTATGTCCCCTGATTTCTTCCCAAGGTTTTCTATCTCCAAAGTTGTCTCCCTTTGAGTTTTCTTAGTTGTTTCTACTTCTGATTTTAGATCCTGGATGGTTTTGCTTAGCTCCTTCACTTGCTTGTTTGTGCTTTCCTGTAATTCATTAAGAGCTTTTTGTGTTTTGTCTTTCATGACCTCAGCCTGTTGACCAAAGTTCTCCTGTATTTCTTTAAGTGATTTTTGTGTTTCCTCCTTATTGGTTTTTGTATTTTCCTGAATTTCTTTCTATGATTTTTGTGTTTCCCTTGTAAGGGCTTCTAACTTTTGATCCATTTTCTCCTGAATTTCTTTCAGAATGTTCTTCATGTGTTCCTGTACCAGCATCATGACCAGTGATTTTAAATTCAAATCTTGTTTTACTGGTGTGATGGGGTATCCAGGACATGCTGTTAAAGGAGAATTGGGTTCAGATGCTGCCATATTGCCTTGATTTCTGTTAGTGATGTTCGTGTGTTTGCCTTTTGCCATCTAGTTCTCACTGGTGTTAGTTGGTCTTGTCAATGCTGGTCTCACCAGTGCAAGCTGCCTCTTCCCAGGTGGCCTCTGGTGCACAGCTTACCTCCTGCACTGCCTGGAGACAGGGTTCTGTGGCCCTGGCTGTTCAGATACCGAAGCAGACACCTGAAGGGTCCTGCAGGGGCCTGCTGGACTCACCAGAGCATACTGTCTCCTCCCAGCCTGCCTTCAAGATGCCCCTCTTGCCTCTTGCTGGACCTGGAGATGTGGCATTGCAGCCCAGGATGTTCTGGATCCCGAAGTGGAGATCTGAAGGCTCCTTCCAGAAGCCTCAGGACTGGAACCTAAGCTCTGTGCTGGAGCAAGCTGTGTGCTCCCAGTCTGCTTCCAGGTGCACACCAGGCCTCTTGCACTTCCTGGAGACTGAGTGCTGTGGCCCAGGCTGTTCAGATCCCGAAGCAGACACATGAAGGCTTCCACACAGGCCTGCTGGACACACCAGAGAACACTGAATCCTCCCAGCTGGCCTCCTGGGTGCCCGTCTGGCTTCTTGCAGGACCTAGAGATGTGGCTTTGCAGCCCAGGCTGTTCTGGATCTGGAAGCAGAGATCTGAGGGCTCCCGCTAGAGGCCTCAGGACCAAGAACCATCTTTTTGGTTAACAATATTAGGAATGATTTGTATTCATGTGCAGAACATGGAAAATAGACCCTCTGTCACCTGTGACAAAAAAGCTATAAGTTAACTGAGTCTTAGCTGAGGCTAGGAAGCTCCACTGAAGCTCCTCTAACATTCCTGAGAAGCTGAAGTGGACTTTTCACTCACTTGTTTTAAGACTGTTCTGCAAAAGACAAGAAATAAAGGCAAAAAACATAGATTCATGGGAATATGTTAGACTAACAACTTTCTGTGCAGAGAAGCATTCACTAAAAAGAACTTATGCACAGCTTATAAAATGAAGAAATATTTGTAAACTATGCATCTTAATAAGGAATTCATTCTTATATAAAAAACAAAAATATACCTTATAAACAAAACAGATAAACAATGACTATATATGAGCTGTAGAAATTTGCAGATATTTGATAAAACAAGATATACAACTATCCAAACATTACACATAGAAGATGTTCAGGCTAATTATCAGCAAAAAAACAAGTTCTTGGTTCCAGAGTGTTTGTAAGGGATTGAAATTTAATTCTCAACAGGTACACCGTGGATCACAGGCATTCAGCAGACATGACTAGACTCTCCTGCCTTCTGTGGGTTCTGATGCACATGGTACTGCTGATGCTTTGGAGAAAGAAAATTGGGCTCTTACATGTCATTGCTGGGAATGTGAACTCCTCCCAACAAGGAAAACTAAATGCTAACATCTCAAAATAGGTACAACTAGAATGATAAGATCTTATAAACACCCAAGTCAGGAAATGGAAGGCTGTGAAGAGATTCTACCCATTCAGAGAAGGATGATTTGGAGTAGCAGAGAGATGGAAACAATATAAGTATCCATCAAGTGATGAATGGACAAATATAGAGTATGAATATACAATGGGATACAATTGAGCCACTGACTGATAAAATTTTGCCATCCATGGTAACACAGATTGAGGTCATTGTTTTAAGTGAAATGAAGTAGGCACAGAAATCCAACCATGTCCTCACATCTCTAATTTGTGGAATCTAAACCAGGAGAGCTAGAAGTTCAGGTCATCACTGGTGGTTAGGAAAGCAGAGGTGGAAGTTTGGCTGATGGGCAAAAACCTTGCAAAGAAGATACTGCATGTCACTGCAAAGCAAAATTTGTCATGTGCTGCTGCCCAACACACTGACTACAAATGTTACTTTAAAGTACTATTAAAATAACTAGTTCCACTGCCTCCTGCCTGCTAGTTCTGATGAGGTAGTCCCCTGCCAGTTCTGCCATAGGAAAGACCCCCTTTGCTGATACTTTCTAGAGACCCAACAGCATGCAGGGCATTTTGTAAAGAACCATCCCCACTTATAGAGGTCCAGAGCCTCTGACAGGCACTACCCAGCAACCACCAAAACCCTGCACTCCCTTCAGAATACCACTCCCTTTTCTATTCCTTTTCCCCTTCCTCCTCTGTTGCCTGCCTGTTTGTTCTACCATGGTAGACCCCTGCCAGTTCTGCCACAGGGGAAGACCCCATCTCCTGATACTTTCTAGAGAACTAGCATCAGGCAGGGCATTTGACCCAGCAGCACACAGGACATTTGACTCTTGCCAGGTCTGCCACAGGGAAGACCCTATCTTCTGATACTTCCTGGAGAACCAGCCATATGAGAGGCATTTGAGAAAATGGGAATCCCAGGAGTACATATACACAGGCTTGCAGGACAGAGAAGCCACAGTCAGAAACAGCAAGGCCAGCTAACACCAGAGATAACAAGATAGCAAAAGGCAAACACTAGAAAACCAAGGCAACATGGCACCATGAGAACCCAGTTCTCCCACAAAAGTAAATCCTAGATATCCCATCACATCAGACAAGCAAGAGCTGGATTTAAAAATCACATCTCAGTGATGCTGATAGAGGACTTCAAGAAAGACATAAATAACTCCCTTAAAGAAATACAGGAGAATATGGGTCAACAGCTAGAATCCCTTAGAGAAGCAACACAAAAATCCTATAGGGAATTATCAGAGTAAATGGGTTAAGGGGCAGAAGACCTTAAAGAGGAAACACAAAAATCCCTAAAAGAAACACAGAAGAAAATGGGTCAACAGGTAGAAGCCCTTAAAGAAGAAACCAGAACGGGGAAGTGGGAAGGGGTGGGTGGGAGGACAGGGGGAGAAAAGGGGGCCTATGGGACTTTCGGGGAGTGGGGGGCTAGAAAAGGGAAATCATTTGAAATGTAAATAAAAAATATATCGAATTAAAAAAAGGCAAAAAAAAACAAAAAAACAAAAAACAAAAAAAACAAAAAAACAAAACAAAACAAAAAAAAATTCAGGTCTAAAAAAAAAAAAAAAAAGAGAAGAAGAAACACAAAACTCCCTTAAAGAATTTAATCAAAACACAAACAAACAAACAAGCAAAGGAAGTCAGCAAAACTATTCAGGATCTAAAAACGGAAGTAGAAACAATAAAGAAATCACAAAGTGAGACATCTCTGGAGATAGATAACTTTGGAAAGAATTCAGGAGTCATACATGCAAGCATCAACAACACAATACAAGAAATAGAATAATAATCTCAGATGCTGAATATTCCATAGAAAACATTGACCCACAGTCAAACAAAATGCAAAATGGAAAAAGCTTGTAACCTAAAATATAAAGGAAATCCAGGATATAACGAGAAAACCAAACCTAAGACATTTCATTACAAAAGCAAATTTACACAATATCTTTCCACAAATCCAGCTCTACAAAGGATAATGAGTGTAAAATACGAACATAAGGCAGAAAACCATACCTTAGAAAAAGCAATAAAATAATCATCTTTCAACAAACTCAAAGGAAGATAGTCACACAAACAGAATTTTACCTTTAACAAAGAAGATAACAGTAAGCAACAATCACTTTTCCTTAATATCTCTTAACATCAATGGTCTCAATTCCCTAATAAAAAGACATAGACTAGCAGACTGGATATATAAATAGGACACAACATTTTGCTGCATACAGGAAACCCACCTCAGTGACAAAGGCACTCACTACTTCAGAGACAAAGGTTGGAAAACAATTTTCCAAGCAAATGGTCCCAAGAAACAAGTAGGACTGGCCATTATTATATCAGATAAAGTTGACTTTCAACCAAAAGTTGTCAAAAAAGATAAGGAGAGACACTTCATAATAGTCAAAGGAAAAGTCTACCAAGATGAACTCCCAATTCTGAATATATATGCTCACAATGCAAGGTTACCCTTCATAAGAGAAGGTCCATAAAAAACTTTACTAAAGCTCAAAGCACACATTGCACCCCACACAATGATCTTCTTAATGATAGCTTGGTCAAGGAAGAAATAAAGAAATTAAAGAATTTTTAGAATTTAATGAAAATGAAGACACATATCAAAACTTTTGGGACACAATGAAAGCAGTACTAAGAGGAAAGCTCATAGCTCTGAGTGCCTCCAAAAAGAAAATGTATTGAGCATACACTAAGAGCTTGACAGAGCAAGCTTAGAACCAAAAGAAGCAAATACCCCAAAAAGGAGTAAACTGCAGGAAATAATGAAACTCAGGGCCAAAAATCAACCAAATAGAAACAAAAAAGAACTATAAAAATAATCAACAAAACCAGGAGCTGATTCTTTGAGAAAAACAAAATAGATAAACCCTTAGCCAGACTAAACAGGGGGGCACTGAGGCACTACCCAAATTAATAAAATCAGAAATGAAAAGGAATACATAACAATCTGTGGAAATGCAAAAATCATCAGATCCTACAATAAGAGCTGATACTCAACAAATTTGAAAATCTGGACGAAATGGACAACTTTCTAGATACATATGTGCTAACTTTAAAGCAGAATCAGATAAACCATCTAAATAGCCCCATAAGTCCTGAGAAAATAGAAGTAGTTCTTAATAGTCTTCCATCAAAAAAAAAATAGTCCAGGACAACATGGTTTAGTGGGGAATTCTATCAGATCTTCAAAGAAGAGTGAATAACAATACTCTTCAAACTATTGCAGGAAATAAAAACTCAAGGAACACTATCCAACTCTTTCTATGAAGCTTATACTTAAACCAAAGACCAAACAAGGAAAGATAACTTTATACCAATCTCGCTTATTAACATCAATGCAAAAATACTCAACAAAATTCTGGCCAACAGAATCCAATAATGCATCAAAACGATAATTCACCATGATCAATTATGCTTCATCCTAGGGATGCAGGGATGGTTCAATATACAGAAATACGTCAATGTAATCCACTACATGAAAAAAACTCAAGAATAAAAATCATGTGGTCATTTCTTTAGATGTTGAAAAGGCTTTTGACAAAATGTATCATCCCTTCATGATAAAAGTCTTGGAGAGATCAGGATTTCAAGGCCCATATCTAAACATAGTGAAAGCAATATACTGGAAACCTGTAGCCACTATAAAACTAAATGGAGAGAAATTTGAAGCAATCCCACTAAAATCGGGGACCAGACAAGGCTGCTCACTCTCTCCCTATCTATTCAATATTGTACTGGAAGACTTAGCCAGAGCAACCAGACAACAAAAGGAGGTCAAATGTATACAAGTTGGAAAGGAAGAAATCAAAATTTCACTATTTGCAGATGATATGATAATATACGTAAGTGACCCCTCCCCCCAAAAAAAACTCCTGAAGCTGATAAACAACTTCAGCAAAGTTACTGGATATAAAATTAACTCAAACAAAGCAATATCCTTTCTCTACTGAAAGTATAAACAAGCTGAAAAAATTTATGGAAATGACACCCTTTACAATAATCACAAATAATATTACATACCTTGATTTGACTCTAAACAAGGAAGTAAAAGATCTGTATGACAAGAACTTCAAGCTTCTGACGAAAGAAATCAAAGATCTCAGAAGATGGAAAGATCTCCCATGCTCATCGACTGCAAAATTAATATAGTAAAAATGGCCATCTTTCCAAAAGGAATCAATGCAATCCCCATAAAAATTCCAACTCAATTCAGCTCAATTCACAGAGCTAGAAAGAGGAATTCTCAACAAAACAAAACAAAATAAAACAAAACAGGATAGCAAGAACTATTTTCCACAACAAAATATCTCCTGGGGGATTAACCATCTTTGACCTCAAGCTCTACTACAGAGCAATAGTGATAAAAACTGGTATTGGTATGGAGACAAGCAGGAAGATCAATGGAATAGAATTGAACCAGAAAAGAACCCACACACCTATGGTCACTATTTGATATTTGACAAAGGAGCTAAAAAAATCTATTGGATAAAAGATAGCAGTTTTAACAAATGGTGCTGAATCAACTGGAGGTCAGCGTGCAGAAAAATGCAAATCAACCCATTCTTATCTCCTTGTGCAGCTCAAGTCTAGGTAGATCAAGGACTTACACATAAAATCAGACACACTGACGCTTATAGAGGAGAAAGTAGGAAAGAACTTTGAACACATGGGTACAGGGGAAATTTTCCTGAATAGAACACCAATAGCTTATGCTCTAAGAACAAGAATCAACAAATGGGAGCTTATAAAACTGCAAAGCTTATGTAAGGCAAAGGACACTGTCAATAGGACAAAACAGCAATCAGCATATTGGGAAAGATTTTTACCAATCCTACATCCAATAAAGGGCTAATATCCAATAAATACAAAGAACTCAAGAAGTTAGACTCCCAAGAGTCAAATAACCCCATTAAAATGGGGTACATAGATAAACAGGGAATTCTCAACTAAGGAAACTCAAATGGCTCCAAAGCACCTAAAAACTGTTCAGCATCCTTAGTTACCAGGGAAATGTAAATCAAAACAACACTGAGATTGCACCAAACACCTCCCAGAATGGCTAAGATGAAAAACTCAGGCGAAAGCAGTTGCTGGAGAGGATGTGAGGAAAGAGGAACACTTTCCCATTGTTGGTGGGATTACAAGCTGGTAAAACCACCCTGGAAATCAGTTTATCAGAAAATTACACATAGTACTACCTAAGGACCCAGTTATACCACTCCTAGGTATATTCCCAGAAGATGTTCCAACATTTAATAAGGACACATGCTCATAGAAGCCTTATTTATAATAGCCAGAAGCTGGAAAGAACCCAGATATACTTCAACAGAGGAATGGATACAGAAATTGGGGTATATGTACACAATGTAGTACTATTCAGCTATTAAAAACAATGAATTCATGAAATTCTTAGGCAAATAGATGGAACTAGAAAGTGTCTTCCTGAGTGTGGTAACCCAATCACAAAAAAATATACATGGTATGTACTCACTGATAAGTGGATGTTAGCCCAAAAACACAAAATAAACAAGTTACAATTCACAGACCATAGGAAGCTCAAGAAGAATGAGGACTGAATTGGGGATACTTTGGTTCCTCTGAGAAAGGGAACAGAATACTCACAGGAGCAATTATGGAGACAAAGTTTGGAGCAGAGACTGAAGGAAAGGCTATGCAGAGAATGCCCTACCTCAGTATTCATCGTATAAACAGTCACCAAACCCCAGCACTGTTATAGACAACAAGCAGTGTGTACTGAAAGGAGCCTTTTATGGTTGTCTCTGGAGGGGCCCTGCCAGAGCCTTATACATACAGAGGCAGATGCTAGCAGCCAACCACTGGACTGAGTGTGGGGTCCCCAATGGAGGAGTTGGAGGGCAGACTGGAGTACCTGAAGGGGTTTACAGCCCCATGGGAAGAACAGCGATGTAGGCTACAGAGATGCAGGCTTCAGAGATGCCCCGGGACTCCCAAGGACTAAACCATAAACCAAGGGGTCAAATGTTTCCAGGCAAAAGTGTGGGAGAGGAATATCTTGTCAGGTATCAGTGGGAGGAGAGATCCTTGGTCCTTTGACGGCTCAATAGATGCCCCAACAAAGGGAAATCGAGCCAGGGAGTAGGTGGGAGTGAGTCTGGACGAGGAGGCTCATTTCTCATGGCTGTAACGCCATTGATTGGGGAAAACTATCCGAGTGGAGAATGAAACTATGCACTGGACACTCCGGTTCTCACAATCAATCTCAGCGAGCAATCTTACATATTCACATCAGCATTTTCTAGTATAGCTGCAATTCGGGAAATAACTGTTCGTCTTTCTAATACAGAGAAGCTTTGGGTCAAAGAACTTAGAATGACCACAATGCAAACGGAACCAGTAAAGCTCACTGGCCCAAGTAATAACAGCTCTGTCTCTCAGGAAGCAGCTTCTCTATCCCTGTCAGTCACTAAAGGGGAGATTCAGAAATCTTTATTCTTATGTTCTCTTCAACTTTATTGTATATGTGAAATGTCAGGTAATATGTATTAGCAAGAGTGTCATTTTTCTGTTCCCTTTTCTGCTTATTTCCATGACATGAGATTCAATAATATTTGTCAAATAACTAGAATTTGGTTCATTCCAAACTATAACTTTTAGTTTCTAATGGTATAATTTGAAAAACTTTTGTACTTTGTATTAATTTTTACTGATCACTGAAGTATGAACTATAAGCAGTTTGATAGTCACTAATTATAACATTTACTTTAATTCCATTACTCAGTTTGACAACCTCTCTTTGTGATGATTTAATTAAGGGAAGATACTTAAAAATGATAATAGAATAAGTTACTGGCAAAAAGATTAGTTTAAAAATTAGTTCTAATATAACTTTAAAATATACCTCTAAAACATAAATATAAGTTTAAAATATTTCTAGGGTTATTTTGTCATGGATTTGATGTTAGCCACTAGAATTTTAGCTTATTAATATCACAAAAGAAACTGTAGAGAATTTTCCAGTATCTCTTGCAACTGATACTAACAAAGACAAGAAATTTATAAGAACTATGCACAAGTATACAATGCATGAGGGGTCAAGAAGGAACTTATTTCTCTGGAACTGGAATTAAAGGCAACTGTCAGCTTCCGGATACGGATACTGGAACAGAACTAGAGTCTGTGCAAGAACATTAAGTGTCCTTAACCACCGAGTCAGGCCTACGAAGTGAAGCACCTATTTGTTTGTTTGTTTATTTATTTATTTATGTGGCTCATTGCTGTGACAGCAAATGTCACTGTCAGATATGCCTTGTGCTCCTGGAAAAATAAAACCTCAGTCTTTGTTTTTCAACACTATTTTCTCAAATACAACATCGATTCTAGAGCAGGGAAATAAATATTTACAGAATATGTAAATAGCTTTGTTGTACCATATTTATATAATATGGAGAACTTTTAATTTTTTTAAGCACAAACATGATCTGGATTACATATTTTAAATTGCGTTCCAAGCTTATTAGTGTATTCATGGACTGGATTTGTACCACTGAGTCAGTTACATGGATTCTTAGGGGTTGGAGAGACATTAGAATTGGAGGAATTTCAGGTTATTTATACTCTTATGTGTGATCTTGCTTTGTCCCTCTGATTGGACAGATTTAAGTGGTATTTTATTTATTGAGAATTTGGTTTGGTAATTTACCTGTTAAATGGAGCATCTATAAACACCATTTTGGTGATTAGATTTTGGTGGTAGGCTTTGTAAGAAAGACCATGAGAGGCGTAAGTACAGTGATAGGACTGAAGAGCTAGTTGTCAGCAGAGAGCTTGCCTTCCATGAATAAAGCTATGAGTTTGGTCACCAGAACTGATGTGGCCTGGTTCATAATCCCACTGCTGGGAGGCTGAGACAGGTAGACTCCTGCAGCTTCCTGTTTATCCATCCTAGTCTACTTGATGAATCCATTCCAAGACAGTAAATTGAGATGGTGATATTGTATGACATGGTTATGCCCAGGAGAGCAGAAGCACTTAAGTCAGTGTCCAACATGAAGCAACTGCTCTACAAAGGCAAAATTGGCTCACAATAAATGACCTAGTACACTGTAACAACAGAAATTCATCTTGTGCCTTGTACAATGGGATTTAATCTTTTCAAGTGTCAGAAGTTTTTCCCAATAAATACACTCAGCAGCAAATAGCCTAAGAGAAACATGGCTAAGAAAGATGTCCTATTTATTAATAATCCCAAGAGAATCAAGATATTTTAAAACATGTAAGGAATTTAAGAGAGAAGTTGTCATCTGCTTTAGAAATAAAATTACCCTAATACAAAGCAAACCTTATTGTCACCTTGCATTTAGTTACCTCTGCTAAATAGAACAAAGTAGTAATTCTCTTCAAGGTTTTAAGATGTGTAATTTTATTATGCTTGTTGCCTAAAGTCAAAAGAAGTAGAATTCTATTTTAAAATTATAATGTCACCACCACAAAATAAAATGTTATGTGCACATAATTAAAAACAAAATTAGCCAAATGGAAGATAAGAAAGGAATATTTAAAAGAGAAGCAGTGGCGAGCTGGCATTCGTTTTGATCCGCGCGTTATAAAGATCTGCGCTAGTGAATTCCAAGCTCAGGGTTTCGTGCCACTACACCAATTAGGTGACAGCAGCTATTTTTATTTTCTCTGCAGAATGTTTCACACCAGAGATGCCACTTTTATCCCAGGAGCCCTGTGTCTAGATGTAAAGGTCACTGGTTTCTCTTTTAAAAACACAACCCAAATTTCTTGCTTTGCTAAGGGCTTTTGAAATTATTTATGGTGAACTATAAATGATGACAGGTCTGTGTCCAGCATTTGTTCCACGGTGTGCAAGAGTTAGCAGCACAGGTTCAATTTAGGCTTTGAACTTCACATTAAAAAGCATCCACTCCACATTTCCCACAATGCCCTGGTAAACCTTATACAGTCCAACCCTGTATCAGTAGTATAAATTATGTATTTTGGAATATGGTCAGGAATTATTACTGGATATGCTTATAAAACTGTGAAGATTTTAGCTTGAAAATACATATGTATGGGGAACTATGGGAGTTGTGGGGCCCATCCACGGGGCCCCACCAAAATGATGGACAAGTTCATCTACTCATAGATCAGAACACTGGGTGCCATAATGGTAACAACGTCAGTGAATATTTATGATCTCATATCAGGATCTTGGACATAGAGGTAGAGAAATAGTTCCTTTGAATGTGATTTATTGACGGCATGTTCCCAGGGGATGGGATTAAGGGAGCCTGTAAGAAAACAATATAGCAGAGCAAAGCTGTCTGGTGCTGTCTGGTATACTCTGACTTATAACTGATCCCCTTTGCACCCTCAGATGTATATTTCATCACAGAACTGACAAGTGACAGACTGGAAGTCACAGAAGTCAACCATTGTATTCTCTTCCCTGTGTCACTTGAGTACTGTTTGCAGGTTGAGAGAGTTGGAGTAGAGTAGATCAGAGATCACAATCTATCAGGTGAGAAAATGTGTGAATAAGGCCAGAAGCCAGCATGCAGAGCAGCTGTGAAGTCTATCCCACAGCCATTAATTCATCTAGGATACTTAAAACTCACTATGCTCCAGGAATTATATACTATGGAATTTAAATCATTTACACATCAGCCCATTTTACAGACAAGAAAACTGTGGTATAAAGAAAAGTAACTTATTAAGAATCACTACTAAATGTAAAGTGAAAAAATGCTCATCAGCATTAGTTTCAAACACTTGTTAGACTGAGTTGTGTAGCTATTGGGTCTAACTTTACACCTGAATAATCTAATGGTGAAAATTATGGCTACATTGGACTGTCAAGAACAAAAGTGCACTGCAGTTGTTTCTGTTGAAGTTGTGCTGCTGTAAAGGTGAGGCACACACAGGAAGTAAAAGTCAGGGTTGCCAAATTGACAGAGACAGTGTGTGCAAATGCATTGCTGTGCCTGGAGTGCGCATCGGTGCTGACCAGAGAGATTTGCAAATAGTTACCTATCAAAGTTCCAGAAAGTGAAAAAACAATGCGGGATTCTTATATGCACAAAAGTCTATGAGATGTGAAAGTTTATTAACTTTGTCTTGGGCAAAATTCAAAACCAGGAAAATGGAGTCCATGGATAGCAAAATAAAAATCTCATTTTGTCAAGTGCATGTAGTAAAATGTTATCTTTGTTCAAATGACATTTCTTATTTATATATAACTACAATGATTTTGGCATTACTATATACATTAGAAGCAAAAGTAAGTGTAACAATACAATCTAATGACCCAACATTTATATTGATAATGAATTTTCAAGTATACTTTATTTTTAATTTCAAGCTATGCAAACTTAATCATATGAATTTGAGTATTTACCATAATATAAATATTATAGAAACAAATGTGACCTTTGTGATCCATCTCCCTTCTGAGTAGAGACAAAGAAAAAACCCACTAGAATTATGATTTACCTCAATTTTAGATGTTCAGTGTGAAACTTGGTCTACTTGGAAAAGTGAACATTTACTGCATAGGTGCACCAGGCGACTATAAGAAAGATAAATTGATAAACCAACATTGTCCCTTAACTTCTTACACTCAATGTCATTTGTTGTATGCCTGTGCTTTCTCAGCTTAACTAGCAGTCATTAATCCTTCATGCAAATCCTTAATGCTTTTAGCAAAAGTAATTTATTTGTCATGGTGTCCCATTCCACATGGGAGTAGTAGGTGCTGTCTCTTCATTCAGAATATGTGAAATGGTTTATTTTCTGCTCCGAGAGTTCGTGCCCATGGCTCACCTTCTCCAAAAGAAAAATCTAATCATAAAAACATATTAATCTCTGCTGATATGTAATCATGATAATACATCTTCAAATTACTCTTCAGTCAAATGCACATACCGTGACGCTCTGGGCTAGTCATTCATTTTAGAGTTGTTCTAAGAAGAAGTATAAAAGACAATGAAGTTATGGAAATAACAGGAACCGTCCAAGACATGTTCATAAACTTTGAACTTTCTGAAGGAGACTTCTCTGTTAAAAATGTAGACTCTTTTGAAGTTTTAAAATTATGTTTATGTCATAGTCTCCACGGAGTTGATTTTGTCAAATTATTATCAAAATTTATTTGTGAACTAAACAATATGACAATGTCTATTATTAAATAACATAGGAATCGTAGTCATTAAGAGAGGTAACCCAGACTCAAAAGATGAATCATGGTATGCACTCACTAATAAGTGGATATTAACCTAGAAAGCTTGAATACCCAAAACATAATCCTCACATCAAATGAGGTACAAGAAGAAAGGAGGAGTGGCCCCTTGTTCTGGAAAGACTCAGTGAAGCAGTGTAGGGCAAAACCAGAACAGGGAAGTGGGAAGGGTTGGGTGGGAAAACAGGGGGAGGGAAGGGGGCTGAGGGGACTTTCGGGGAGTGGGAGTCTAGAAAAGGGGAAATCATTTGAAATGTAAATAAAAAATATATCAAATAAAAAAAGAAAAAAATTTTAAAAAATTTTAAAAAAGCTCACTAGAGAGGAAATGTAGAAGATCAGAGGATCTAGGAGGAGATGAAGGAGGGAAAGCCTATGATGAGAATATATTGTGCAAAAAACTGATTTTCAATTTTTTTTAAAAAAAGTAAATAATCTCCCAGATTGCCTGGATATTTTGCCAGTGGAGCACTGCTCCATTGCTGGTAAGAGTGTGAACTGATACAGACACTATGGAAACCAATATGGTGGTTTCTCAGTACCTTGGCAATAAACCAATCCTAAGACCCAGCTCTACCACTGGTGGACACACGTGCAAAGGATGCTCCATTACATCACAAGGTCACTTTCTCAACCATTGCAGCTTTCTTCATTATAGCCAGAAGTGGGGCCCAACCTAAATATCTCTCAATTGAAGAAGACATGTTTTTAAGAATGTGGTATATTTATATAATGGGGTATTTTTAAAAACAATGACATCATGTAATTTGCAGGTGAAAGGATGGAAATAGAAAAAAAAATCATTCTGAGTGAGGTAACCCAGTGCCATAAAGCCCAAGCATGGTATGTAGTGACGTAAAAATGGAAATTACCTTTTAAGTAAAGGACAATCATGCTACAATCCACAGACCAAAGGGGCTAAGTAACAGGGAGGGCTCAAGACAGGGTGGTGAATGGCTCTCTCTGCGGGAGGGAAATAGATTGTTCCACTGTACTGAGAGCAAGTAGGAAGAGGTGGAGAGAGAGAGAGAGAGAGAGAGAGAGAGAGAGAGAGAGAGAGAGAGAGAGAGAGAGAGAGAGAGAGAAAGAGAGAGAGAGAGAGAGAGAGAGAGAGAAGAGACAGAATATACTGGGATACTGGGAAAAAAACTCCTGGAATGGGGCATTCAGAGGATGACCTAAAAACCTAGTGAAGTCTAACTTCTTGAGTTCTTTATATATATTGGATATTAGGCCTCTATCTGATGTAGGATTGGTGAAGATCTTTTCCCAATTTGTTGGTTGCTGATTTGTCCTCTTGATGGTGTCCTTTGCCTTACAGAAACTTTGTAATTTTATAAGGTCCCATTTGTCAATTCTTGCTCTTAGAGCACATGCTATTGGTGTTCTGTTCAGAAACTTTCTCCCTGTACCGATGTCCTCAAGGGTCTTCCCCAGTTTCTTTTCTATTAGCTTCAGAGTGTCTGGCTTTATGTGGAGGTCCTTGATCCATTTGGATTTGAGCTTAGTACAAGGAGACAAGGATGGATCAATTAGCATTCTTCTGCATGCTGACCTCCAGTTGACCCAGCACCATTTGTTGAAAAGGCTATCTTTTTTCCATTGGATGTTTTCAGCCCCTTTGTCGAGGATCAAGTGGCCATAGGTGTGTGGGTTCATTTCTGGATCATCAATCCTGTTCCATTGATCCTCCTGCCTGTCACTGTACCAATACCATGCAATTTTTAACACTATTGATCTGTAGTATTGCTTGAGGTCAGGGATACTGATTCCCCCAGACTTTCTTTTGTTGCTGAGAATAGTTTTAGCTATCCTGGGTTTTTTGTTATTCCAGATGAATTTGATAATTGCTCTTTCTAACTCTGTGAAGAATTGAGTTGGGATTTTGATGGGTATTGCATTGAATCTGTAGATTACTTTTGGCAAAATGGCCATTTTAACTATATTGATTCTACCGATCCATGAGCATGGGAGGTTTTCCCATTTTTTTGAGGTCTTCTTCCATTTCCTTCTTCAGAGTCTTGAAGTTCTTGTCATACAGATCTTTCACATGTTTGGTAAGAGTCACCCCAAGATACTTTATACTGTTTGTGGCTATTGTGAAGGGGGTCATTTCCCTAATTTCTTTCTCAGCTTGCTTATCCTTTGAGTATAGGAAGGCCACTGATTTGTTCAACCCTATTAAAAAATGGAGTACAGAGTTAAACAAAAAATTCTCACCTGAAGAACTTCGGATGGCGGAGAAGCATCTTAAAAAATGCTCAACTTCATTAGTCATTAGGGAAATGCAAATCAAAACAACCCTGAGGTTTCACCTTACACCAGTCAGAATGGCTAAGATTAAAAATTCAGGAGACAGCAGGTGTTGGAGAAGGTGTGGAGAAAGAGGAATACTCCTCCACTGCTGGTGGGGTTGCAAATTGGTACAACCACTCTGGAAATCAGTCTGGCGGTTCCTCCGAAAACTGGGCACCTCACTTCCAGAAGATCCTGCTATACCACTCCTGGGCATATACCCAGAGGATTCCCCACCTTGTAATAAGGGTACATGCTCTACTATGTTCATAGCAGCCCTATTTATAATTGCCAGATGCTGGAAAGAACCCAGGTATCCCTCAACAGAAGAGTGGATGCAAAAAATGTGGTACATCTACACAATGGAGTACTATTCAGCCATTAGAAACAATGAATTCATGAAATTCTTAGGCAAATGGATGGAGCTAGGGAACATCATACTAAGTGAGGTAACCCATACTCAAAAGGTGAATCATGGTATACACTCACTAATAAGTGGATATTAACCTAGAAACCTGGAATACCCAAAACACAATCTACACATCAAATGAGGTATAAGAAGAAAGGAAGAGTGGCCCATTGTTCTGGAATGACTCAGTGAAGCAGTATTCAGCAAAACCAGAACGGGGAAGTGGGAAGGGGTGAGTGGGAGGACAGGGGGAGAGAAGGGGGCTTACGGGACTTTCTGGGAGTGGGGGGCGCTAGGAAAGGGGAAATCATTTGAAATGTAAATAAAAAATATATCGAGTAAAAAAAAATAAACTAAAAAAAAAAAAAAAAAAAAAAAACCTAGTGAAGTGAAAGCTCTGTGGAATCTATAAGACTAGTGAAGTCTCCTAGTAATGAGGGCTATGAAGCCTGAACTGGCCATCTCCCATAAGCAGGCAAGTCTTCCAGCAGTGGGACTGGGCCATCAAACCAGCCACAAAACCTCTGATGTACAATGTGCCCTGCCTGCAAGGTGTGCTGGGACAATGGTGGCACAGGGCTTGTGAGGTTGTCCAACCTGTGACAATTTGAGGCCCACACAAGGAAAGGGATCATGCTGACACTGCCCAGGAACCAGAGGCAAGACAACCCAGAAACACAGAAAAGAACCAAACAAAAATGGCAAAGAAAGAAAAGTCTATGACATGATTCCTAAAAAATTCTTCTATGCTCACTCATCAGTGCCTAGCACAGGTGTTATCACAGAGGCACCAACCAGCAGCCAAACACTAGCCAGGGTTTGGAGAAGAGGGTGAGGAAGAACTACAGGAGCCAGAAGAGTCAAGGGCACCATGAAAACATGCCCCACAGCACCAACTAAACTTAGTTCATAGGGGCTCACAGAGACAACACACTCAGACCTTGTGTGGTCTGAGCTAGGTCCTCTGCATGTATGTGATATTTGTGTACCTTGATGTTCTCGTGAGATTCTCAATAATAGAAATGGTGTCTTTGATTTTTGCCTGTACTTGGGACCCCTTTTCCTTCTGTTGGTTTGCCAGACCCATGCTATGAAAGCTTAGTCTTACTGTATCCTGTTAGGCCATGGTTGTTGGATATCCTTGGAAGGCTTAATCTTTCATTTGAAGGCAAACAGAAGAGGAATTGATCTGCCTGTGAGATGAGGAGGGAAGAGGGACTGGGAGAGTAGAAGGAAATGAAAATCTGGTCCAGATGTAATGTATAAAAGAAGAATAAAAGTTAAAAAGTAAACAAATGAAGGAAATATATCGTGAAATATAGATATATTTAAAGAACTCGAGTGTTTCACAGTTTGAATGTAATAGTCATGTTCTAGCAAATATATATTTTATTTGATATGCATACTATAGAAACAAGTCTGAGTGTCATAAACATTCTTTTTGATGTAACTGTTTTTCATTTTTTCTCTTTAATGATTATTAAATGATGAGAATTTTGGCTGATTTTCATTACATACTTTGTCTTTTTATATTTATGTAATATTAAAGTTTAAATTAAATTATATAAATAATATATATATATATTTATTATTTAACCAAAAATTGTATGAGTATGTATGCATGCACATGTGTGCTTGTGTGATTGTGTGCATGTGTCTGTTTATGTGTGGATGTGTACATGCATGTGTGTAAATATATGTGCATGTTTGTGTGTGTGCATGCAATACATATGTGTTACCTGCATATGTCTAGAGATGCTATAGCTACAGGAAGTTGTGAATTATCACTGAAAGCTAATGCTGGGACCTGAACTTGGTCCTCTGCCAGAGTATCCAGTAGTAGCAACAATCTATCACTGTGACTTTGCTCTGTGAGCTCCCACACTGAAATCTTTAACATGTTTTTATGTCCAGGATGTTTACTCTTAAAGTCTAACTATGTCAAACTCATCAGTGCATGCTGACTGTTCTGACGTGCTCTACATGCCCTCGTCAATGTGGTCTCTACAGTTATTTAATTAAGTGACTATTCCTACCTTATTGACTTATTAATAATTATAGTGATTAACTCACTGATCTCTTTATAAAATTACAAGATTACTAAAAACTTTAATAAGTGATATAAAAATATAATAATTGCCTGGGTTCTAGAAGAAAATACTACAGTTTCAAAAACAGTAGAACATTGTCTGTTAGAGATTGCTCTGAATTTGAAGACTAGAAACTAGTTAAAGATGGCGAATAAATGTACTAAAGGACCACTGATTTAGGAGCAGACCTTTAGAGAGGAAAAGGAGCAATTTTTCTTTATAATGATTGCTTCCACGACAATGTTCCCATAAATTGCTGAGGTACAGTTTAGGGGCAATCCAGATCTATTACACCAGAGAACGTGTGGAGCAAGAGGACAGATCTATTTTTTAATGTGAGAACTAATCTTTTATCTATACTGGAAGGAAAAGCTTCACACACAGAAGATGGCTGCCCAGTGGGCAACATTTAGTGACAAAGGAGTGCATCAGCTCCTCAGCTCAATATGAGACTGAAGGGACAAAAGAGAACATGGTTTCAGACCAATGCCACCACATGTTAGAAGCTTGGTACCACCATCTGGCACTAGTGTGGCCTTCAACAAATTATCTAGCCTGCCCTGTGCTTAATCTGTGAAATTGTTACAATGACCATTGCTAGGGAATTTTAGAAAAACTGCCAACCATGAATTCTGGAATGCAACAAGAGAATTTTACAAAAGATAAAATTTTTTTTGCTGTTTCCCAACTGTATAGAATCAGCCTCCAAATCACTTTGCAAATGAGATTTTGTACCCAGTGAGGTGACTCAGCAGACAAAGATGACTACTGCAAAAATCTTCACTGACCTGGAATCCATATGGTTAAAGGTCTGCTGATTTCCACATGGATGTGGGCTCTGTACACATAAAATCTAATTTAATTGCTTAAATTCAGTTCATAAAGTAGTTTCTTATCTAATGATACATTATATGTGAATGAGATATTTGCTTTTGTACTACAATAATATACCCATATACTAGTCTTGATGCAAAAAAAAAAGTAAAAAAAAAATGAGATTATGGAGAATTAAAACAGCAAATCAGCATACAAGAATAAGAGTAGCTTTCCTTTTCTCCACATCCCCATACCAATGACACGCAATCCTTATGGGAACATTTTGAACATAGAATTCAAGGCTTTGTGTAGGATTTGGGTAGATAGAACACTTGCTTCTTTTGCATGAGTGTTTCCTCTCTCTCTCTCTCTCTCTCTCCCTCTCTCAGCACAAAGACATAAAAATAGCAAAAATTGATCTAAAAATATTGTAATTATTTCTTTTTATTATTTAGAAGAGCTCTCATTGTGTATCTCTAATAGGCATCTAACCTACTTTGTAGACCAGACTGGCACAGACTCCTAGAAAGACCTACTTCTGCCCACCTGAGTGCTGGAATTAATGACCTGCTCCACAACATCCAACTTCTTTCTAATTTAATCGATTTGTTTTCTCTGAAAATTTCATATACCTATACATATACACTGCATGCACACATCAATTAAATGAACTGATAACTCCCTGCCTTCTGACACTTCTAAATTCCTCCAACAGCAGTTCTTTGAAGACTTTTGGGGTTTTTCCTTTCCTGGGTTGACTCTGTTTTTTTTGTTTTTTTTGTTTTTTTTTTTTTTTTTTTTGTTACTTCGTCCTATTGTTTCATGGCATTAGAATGCTTTCTCACCAAACCTCTTCGGTCACGTGCCCACACTGCAGATGATCACAGGGACCATTTTAGAACAGGAAACTTTGGGGTCCCTTCAGTTTGTAATGAACATTTTACCAGAAATTCAGTAGCGGTATCATTTGTTTCCTGGTTTACTTACAACAGCGTCGATTTCTCTCAGTCTTCCCAGAAAGGTTGTCAATATTCCTCTCCATTTTTTTTTTTTGTAAAAATAATTAAGTTTAGACATGGAATAAACTACTCCATTTTCTCTGATCACCACTTATTCTTGTCAGGGTGTCTTGCATTCTCAGCTCTGAGTGGACCCAACTCCCTTTCCAAGCCAATTCTGACTCTATCTCCAGCAACTCTGCCATATGTACACAATGAAACTGTGGCAAACATTTGAGAAACAAATTTGTTTGAACTGAGTTATTTTTCTGAAACATTATATAGGGTTTTATGTTAGTACTGAAGATAGTTTAGATGTATCAGATGCCCTGAAAGTTTATAATCATCGCTGTAATTGATAAAGCTGGCTTCTATGTCACTGTACTGTCTACCAAACAGCATTCAAATCCTATCTTAAAATGGACACAGTATCCTCTCATTTATTTACTAGGGAAATGGGATAGCATCTTGTAGTATGACACATTTCTTGTTAATAAATGGGAGCTGTAGAAATCCTTTAGGGAGTGCCATGTGCTCGTCCCTGACTAGGTCTGAAACTTTACCCTCCTCCCTCCTGTCATTTTGCTCAGAGGACTCTCATGCTCATTACTGAAAGCACGGGGTTTTCCTTCCGTCCTAGCTGGTGCGTCTCCCACTACGTACTCACCAATGCCCACGTTGCCCACTGAGTACCTCCTTTTAGAACCCTGCTGTAAAGTTCTCCCCCAATTTTAAGCCAATCCCATATTTTCCCTCTCTTCCCTTTTTCTCCTCTTTCTCTCCTGTCTCTTGCCACCCCACTCTCTCTGTGTAGAATTTTATGTACTTTAGATATATTTTTTATCTCCATGCTCCCCAAAATTGTGAAAAATGCTAATGCATAACTCAAAACTATTGAGGGATAAAAAGAAAGCCCAGATACTGAAAAGTTTAGTCCTTTGTGCCAAAAAATAATTCTTTGAAATTTATTGTACTAGGTAAAGATTAAAGGTAAAGACTTGGAAGCCCTGCAAACCTCCTCCTATTCATGCAGACTGCTGTGGGAAGGGCTTGGAGCTTGAACTAAGGCTAACATTCTTGCCAGTTGGCTGAGCTGTGCAGGTCTAATTAGACTGACACAGAGTAATTACTGTGTATGGGCACATGATGATATCATTATCAGATGCTTCTGTAACTGTTGAATGGGGGAGAATAAATAACACCATAATTTTCAGTAATGAGATAAAGCTTGTTGCAGTCCTTTCCTCTTTAATTCAGCTCAGATCTTTGCCATGATTGTTCAGTTAAGAAATGAAATAACCCACGCCTTACCCTTCTTGTCAAGCTTCCTTTTGCTGTCAGTGCATCACTTCAAGACAGGGGCCCTTTGGGTTAGTTCTGCATTAAGATTTTTAACACAGTTTGAACCTTTGCTTTCATTATAATGAGACACTTTCAAAAGGATGTCATAACATAGCTGGGTTAATAAAAACATCACCATCCATTTTTCGGCTGACCATTTTTTGCTATTGAGGAGTAACGACACTTATTGTTTATTAACTTTGTAATGAACTTGTCTGTTGTGAAGTGGGGGCACAATTTTAGAACACAGCATGGGAGCTGAGCTTCACGTGAGAGCAAACCATTGCCCATAAACTACTCTTGCCATCAATGACTGCACCTATGGAAGAGGAAACCCAAGCATGGAGAATGCTCACATGGGGGCCAGGGAGTGACTTTGCCTACAGAAACATTTTCTGCTTGGGTCAGGAGCTGGTATCTTTATAAGAACACCAGGGTGCAGGTCTGCATAGAGCCATTCACATTTTAATAACTAAAATCCCACAGCAGCATGTTTTGCCCTTGTCCCGCTCCGTTTGTTTCCAATTTTATTTCTGCAAAATAGCATTTCGTTCACATCTTCTGTGTCTGTATCTGAGACTGGATAGTCTCCAACATTATGAAAATATAAAGAATCTAAAAAGAAACGAACTGCATTCCTTTAGAGTTAGCATCTGGTATCATTCTACTGTAGCAAGCTTCTTCTCATCTAGATCATTATTTTTTTTTTTTTTTTTTTTTTTTTTTTTTTGCCTGAGGACATTTATTTAGGTCTATGAGTGTTTTGCCTGTATTTTTTTTTTTATTATTCGATATAATTTATTTACATTTCAAATGATTTCCCCTTTTCTAGCCCCCCCACTCCCCGAAAGTCCCGCAAGCCCCCTTCTCTTCCCCTGTCCTCCCACCCACCCCTTCCCACTTCCCCGTTCTGGTTTTGCTGAATACTGTTTCACTGAGTCTTTCCAGAACCAGGGGCCTCTCCTCCTTTCTTCTTGTACCTCATTTGATGTGTGGATTATGTTTTGGGTATTCCAGTTTTCTAGGTTAATATCCACTTATTAGTGAGTGCATACCATGATTCACCTTTTGAGTCTGGGTTACCTCACTTAGTATGATATTCTCTAGCTCCATCCATTTGCCTAAGAATTTCATGAATTCATTGTTTCTAATGGCTGAATAGTACTCCATTGTGTAGATATACCACATTTTTTGCATCCACTCTTCTGTTGAGGGATACCTGGGTTCTTTCCAGCATCTGGCAATTACAAATAGGGCTGCTATGAACATAGTAGAACATGTATCCTTATTACATGGTGGGGAGTCTTCTGGGTATATGCCCAGGAGTGGTATAGCAGGATCTTCTGGAAGTAAGGTGCCCAGTTTTCGGAGGAATCGCCAGACTGATTTCCAGAGTGGTTGTACCAATTTGCAACCCCACCAGCAGTGGAGGAGTGTTCCTCTTTCTCCACACCCTCTCCAACACCTGCTGTCTCCTGAATTTTTAATCTTAGCCATTCTGACTGGTGTAAGATGAAATCTTAGGGTTGTTTTGATTTGCATTTCCCTAATGACTAATGAAGTTGAGCATTTTTTAAGATGCTTCTCCGCCATCCGAAGTTCTTCAGGTGAGAATTCTTTGTTTAACTCTGTACCCCATTTTTTAATAGGGTTGTTTGGTTTTCTGGAGTCTAACTTCTTGAGTTCTTTATATATATTGGATATTAGCCCTCTATCTGATGTAGGATTGGTGAAGATCTTTTCCCAATTTGTTGGTTGCCGATTTGTCCTCTTGATGGTGTCCTTTGCCTTACAGAAACTTTGTAATTTTATGAGGTCCCATTTGTCAATTCTTGCTCTTAGAGCATACGCTATTGGTGTTCTGTTCAGAAACTTTCTCCCTGTACCGATGTCCTCAATGGTCTTCCCCAGTTTTTTTTCTATTAGCTTCAGAGTGTCTGGCTTTATGTGGAGGTCCTTGATCCATTTGGATTTGAGCTTAGTACAAGGAGACAAGGATGGATCAATTCGCATTCTTCTGCATGCTGACCTCCAGTTGAACCAGCACCATTTGTTGAAAAGGCTATCTTTTTTCCATTGGATGTTTTCAGCCTCTTTGTCGAGGATCAAGTGGCCATAGGTGTGTGGGTTCATTTCTGGATCTTCAATCCTGTTCCATTGATCCTCCTGCCTGTCACTGTACCAATACCATGCAGTTTTTAACACTATTGCTCTGTAGTATTGCTTGAGGTCAGGGATACTGATTCCCCCAGATTTCCTTTTGTTGCTGAGAATAGTTTTAGCTATCCTGGGTTTTTTGTTGTTCCAGATGAATTTGATAATTGCTCTTTCTAACTCTGTGAAGAATTGAGTTGGGATTTTGATGGGTATTGCATTGAATCTGTATAGTGCTTTAGGCAAAATGGCCATTTTAACTATATTGATTCTGCCGATCCATGAGCATGGGAGGTTTTCCCATTTTTTGAGGTCTTCTTCCATTTCCTTCTTCAGAGTCTTGAAGTTCTTGTCATACAGATCTTTCACATGTTTGGTAAGAGTCACCCCAAGATACTTTATACTGTTTGTGGCTATTGTGAAGGGGGTCATTTCCCTAATTTATTTCTCAGCCTGCTTATCCTTTGAGTATAGGAAGGCCACTGATTTGCTTGAGTTGACTTTATAACCTGCCACTTTGCTGAAGTTGTTTATCAGCTGTAGGAGCTCTCTAGTGGAGTTCTTTGGGTCACTTAGGTAGACGATCATGTCATCTGCAAATAATGATAGTTTGACTTCTTCCTTTCCAATTTGTATCCCTTTGACCTCCTTATGTTGTCGAATTGCCCGAGCTAGTACCTCAAGTACAATATTGAAAAGATAAGGAGAAAGGGGGCAGCCTTGTCTGGTCCCTGATTTCAGTGGGATTGCTTCAAGTTTCTCTCCATTTAGTTTGATGCTGGCTACCGGTTTGCTGTATATTGCTTTTACTATGTTTAGGTATGGGCCTTGAATTCCTGTTCTCTCCAAGACTTTAAGCATGAAGGGATGCTGAATTTTGTCAAATGCTTTTTCAGCATCCAATGAAATGACCATGTGGTTTTGTTCTTTGAGTTTGTTTATGTAGTGGATTGTATTGATGGATTTCCGTATATTGAACCAACCCTGCATTCCCGGGATAAAGCCTACTTGATCATGGTGGATGATCGTTTTGATGTGTTCTTGGATTCGGTTGGCAAGAATTTTATTGAGTATTTTTGCATCGATGTTCATAAGGGAAATTGGTCTGAAGTTCTCTTTCTTTGTTGGATCTTTGTGTGGCTTTGGTATCAGCGTAATTGTGGCTTCGTAGAAGGAATTGGGTAGTGTTCCTTCTGTTTCTATTTTGTGGAATAGTTTGAAGAGTATTGGTGTTAACTCTTCTTTGAAGGTCTGGTAGAATTCTGCACTGAAGCCATCTGGTCCTGTGCTTTTTTTGGTTGGAAGACTTTCTATGACTCCTTCTATTTCTTTAGGCATTATGGGACTGTTTAGATGGTCTAGTTGGTCCTGATTTAATTTTGGTATTTGGTATCTGTCAAGGAAATTGTCCATTTCCTCCAGATTCTCCAGTTGTGTTGAGTACAGGCTCTTGTAGTAGGATCTGATGATTTTTTGGATTTCCTCAGTTTCCGTTGTTATATCTCCCTTTTCATTTCTAAGTTTGTTAATTTGGATACTTTCTCTGTGCCCTTTGGTCATTCTGGCTAAGGGTTTATCTATCTTGTTGATTTTCTCAAAGAACCAGCTCCTCGTATTGTTGATTTTTTGTATGGTTCTCTTTGTTTCTACTTGATTGATTTCGGCCCTGAGTTTGATGATTTCCTGCCTTCTACTCCTCCTGGGCGAAATAGCTTCTTTTTGTTCCAGGGCTTTGAGGTGTGTCATTAAGCTGGTAATGTATGCTCTCTCCATTTTCTTTTTGGAGGCACTCAGGGCTATGAGTTTTCCTCTTAGCACTGCTTTCATTGTGTCCCATAGATTTGGGTATGTTGTGTTTTCATTTTCATTGTGTTCTAAAAAGTCTTTAATTTCTTTCTTTATTTCTTCCTTGACTAAGGTATCATTGAGTAGAGTATTGTTCAGTTTCCACGTGTATGTGGGCTTTCTGTTGTTTCTGTTGCTATTGAAGACCACTTTTACTCCATAGTGATCAGATAGGAGGCATGGGATTAGTTCGATCTTCTTATATTTGTTGAGGTCTGTCTTGTGACCAATTATATGGTCGATTTTGGAGAAGGTACCATGAGGTGCTGAGAAAAAGGTATATTCTTTTGTTTTAGGATAGAATGTTCTATATATATCTGTTAAATCTAATTGGTCCAAAGCTTCAATTAGTTTCATTGTGTCCCTGTTTAGTTTCTGTTTTCCTGATCGGTCCATTGAGGAAAGTGCAGTGTTGAAGTCACCCACAATTATTGTGTTAGGTGCAATGTGTGCTTTTAGTTTTAATAAAGTTTCTTTTACAAAAGAGGGTGCCCTTGCATTTGGGGCATAGATGTTCAGGATTGACAGTTCTTCTTTTTGTATTTTTCCTTTGACCAGCAAGAAGTGTCCCTCAGGGTCTCTTTTGATGACTTTGGGTTGAAAGTCAATTTTATCTGATATTAAAATGGCTACTCCAGCTTGTTTCCTGAGACCATTTGCTTGTAAAATTGTCTTCCAGCCTTTTACTCTAAGGTAGTGTTTGTCTTTGACCCTGAGGTGTGTTTCCTGTAAACAGCAAAATGTAGGGTCCTGTTTACGTATCCATTCAGTTAGTCTGTGTCTTTTTATTGGGGCATTAAGTCCATTGATGTTAAGAGATATTAAGGAATAGTGATTGTTACTTCCTATCATTTTTGACGTTATTTTTTAAATTTGAATGCTTAACTTCTTTTGGGTTTGATGAAAGGTTACTATCTTGCTTTTTCCAGGGTGAAGTTTCCCTCCTTGTATTGGTGTTGTCCTCCTATTATCCTTTTTAGGGCCGGGTTTGTGGATAGATATTGGGTAAACTTGATTTTGTCATGAAATATCTTAGTTTCTCCATCTATGGTGATTGAGAGTTTTGCTGGATATAGTAGTTTTGGTTGGCATTTGTGTTCTCTTAGAGTCTGCATGAGATCTGCCCAGGACCTTCTAGCCTTCATAGTCTCAGGTGAAAAGTCTGCTGTGATTCTGATAGGTCTTCCTTTATATGTTACTTGGCCTTTTTCTCTTACTGCCTTTAGTATTCTTTCTTTGTTTAGAACATTTGGTGTTTTGATTATTATGTGACGGGAAGTATTTCTGTTCTGGTCCAGTCTGTTTGGAGTTCTGTAGGCTTCTTGTATATTCATGGGCATCTCTCTCTTTAGGTTAGGGAAGTTTTCTTCCATAATTTTATTGAAGATATTTGCTGGCCCTTTAAGTTGTAAATCTTCACTCTCCTCTATGCCTATAATCCTTAGGTTTGGTCTTCTCATTGTGTCCTGGATTTCCTGGATATTTTGGGTTACAAGCTTTTTGCATTTTGCATTTTCTTTAACTGTTGAGTCCATGGTTTCTATGGAATCTTCAGCATCTGAGATTCTTTCTTCTATCTCTTGTATTCTGTTGTTGATATTTGTATCTCTGTCCCCTGATTTCTTCCCAAGGCTTTCTATCTCCAAAGTTGTCTCCCTTTGAGTTTTCTTAGTTGTTTCTACTTCTGATTTTAGATCCTGGATGGTTTTGCTTAGCTCCTTCACTTGCATGTTTGTGTTTTCCTGTAATTCTTTAAGAGATTTTTGTGTTTTCTCTTTCATGAGCTCAGCCTGTTGACCAAAGTTCTCCTGTATTTCTTTAAGAGATTTTTGTGTTTCGTCTTTCATGACCTCAGCCTGTTGAGCAAAGTTCTCCTGTATTTCTTTAAGTGTTTTTTGCATTTCCTCCTTGTTGGCTTTTGTATTCTCCTGGATTTCTTTCAATGATTTTTGTGTTTCCCTTGCAAGGGCTTCTAACTTTTGATCCATTGTCTCCTGAATTTCTTTATGTATGACCTTCATGTGTTCCTGTACCAGCATCATGACCAGTGATTTTAAATCCAAATCTTGTTTTACTGGTGTGATGGGGTATCCAGGACATGTTGGTAGAGGAGAATTGGGTTCAGATGTTGCCATATTGCCTTGATTTCTGTTAGTGACGTTCCTGCGTTTGCCTTTTGCCATCTAGATCTCACTGGTGTTAGTTTATCTTGTCAGTGCTGGACTCACCAGTGCAAGCTGCCCCTTCCCAGTTGGCCTCTGGTGCACAGCTTACCTCCTGCACTGCTTGTAGACAGTGTGCTGCTGCCCAGGCTGTTCAGATCCCAAAGCAGGCACCCGAAGGCTCCCGCTGGGGCCCGCTGGATTCACTGGAGCACACTGACTTCTCCCAGCTGGCCGCCCGGAAGCCCAGCTAGCCACTTGCAGGACTTGGAGATGTAATGCTGCCGCCCAGACTGATCTGGATCCGGAAGCGGAGAGAGTAGAGCTAAGGGCTTCTGCCTGAGGCCTTGCCCCAGATTGTGTCTGTGGAGCAGATGGAGCCCGTGTGCACTCCCAGGGAGTGCCGACAGTGTATGCTACTGTGACCTCCCCTGTGTTCCGCTCACTCCGTTGGGCAGCCGATCTGCCAACCGGGCTGTCGCACACAAGGTTAGCCTGGCCGCCCAGTCCCTGAGTCCAGGCAAAAGCCTGGGAGGCCAAGGTCTGAGCAAAGTTCTCCTACGGCTTTGACTGTTAATTGGGTTTGCCAGGTGACTAGGATGGCGGGCGTGCGCGCCCGCGCTCCCTGAAAGCGCCGGGAGAGTCTGCTTTGCTAACAATCACCTGGGCGGGTTGACTCACAGATGGCCCACCAAGCCGCCCAGTTCTTGGGGTCAGTCCTGTGCCTTTTGGGGCCTGGACCCCCGCTTTGTTAGCCTTAGGCTATGCCTGTTACAGGTCTGCCCGCCTGAGCTCTCTGTCGCCCTGCAGGCAAAATGGCGGCGGCGCGCTCGCAGGCCTGGGCAAAAAACCTCCTGGTTGGGTTGGCACCCCGATGGCCCCCCGACCCGCCCAGGGCCTGGGTGCAGGCCAACGCCCGTCGGGCTCAGACCACCGCGGTGTTGGCCTCGGATTATGTTTGTGTACCTCAGTCTGTCCGATTCCTGGAGTACGGAACCAAGATGGATCCTCCTCTCCTGACTGGTGGGAGGCCGAGTTCTGAAGTGGCCTCCGTGCAGGAAAGGCGCCGCACAACTGCAGCTGCTTGCTGTCCGGCTGGTCAGCGAAGGTCAGTGGTCGTGGGCGCAGGGCCTAACTGGTCCCTGTGACGCCTTGGTTCCACTGCTGATGGCCCTTCAGCTGGAGCAGCCACTGCTGCCGCTGCTGCCGCCACTGCCGCCTAGATCATTATTTTCTATCTCAGCTCAGATGCCATGGGAGCCACATGTTGTCACACCCATTGGAGGAATTTCAGCAACATATCTAGCTGCTAGTTGTGAAGGACCTTTCTTTCCTCAGTCCAGTTTTGGCACCTGAAACAAGTTTTAGGAATTTATAGGGACTCTGGAGTCCTGGATCATCTTTGTTGATAAGTTGCTTATCTAGAGTGATTAGGACTCAATAATTTAGTTATCAACTGTTTAAATTATTTTGTGAATATTTTATATATGGTGTATGTGTGCATAATGTATTTATGCATGCATGTATGAGTGCATGAGTGTATATATGTATATTTGTATCATGCACACATTTGAGACAGAGACTTGCTAGATAGCACAGGCTGTTATTAAGCTTTACCATACAATATACCTTCTGTTGTCCAAAGTATTAAAATTAAAGCCATATATTAATATGTGAAGATAATGATTATATTTATTTCTTTATGTATGCTTTTATGTGTGTGCGTACACCTGCA
Organism: Apodemus sylvaticus; assembly: GCF_947179515.1. Classification (NCBI taxonomy): domain Eukaryota; kingdom Metazoa; phylum Chordata; class Mammalia; order Rodentia; family Muridae; genus Apodemus; species Apodemus sylvaticus. Next base: position 125,826,974 of record NC_067478.1, on the reverse strand, counting down.
TGTCCTTTGGGGTGTAAAGGGACACAGAGCATCAATAATTATCTTTATTTCAGTTTTCATTTTATTTGTGAGACAGAGGCTCATTCTGTAGCACTGACTAGCCTAGAACTTACAGTCATCCTCCTGCCTCTGCCTTCACAGTACAAGAGTTATAGGGATGTCTGGCATGCCTGAACTCATTTTACTTTTTAGGACAGACCAGCATTTAGTGAAGTGTACTAAATTAAATCTGAATTAGAACTCAATCACATTTACAGCTTAGAACTCAGTCACAATCACAGCTTAGAACTCTGAGAAACATTAATCATTCTATAAATGAACAAAAATAATACGCCATTGTTCAAATAAACTGTCAAGGTCTTATCTTTTCTATTATCAAACTAACTGAAATATTTTGATATACAGATACATGGACAGGTATAGTATGGAAATTATCAGGTTGTCAATTTTTCTTCATAATATAAATATTCACAATATATAAAGAAAACTTAGTTATACAAACTCTTCAGTTATTAGATTCTGTATAAATAATTTGCCTTGTGTACACATACACTTGTAAATAACATGAAGTCTGCAATTCATGTAACATTACTTTTTATTCAATCATTGTAGGTTGAGATTTTTCTTTCTTTTTTTAATATATATTTTTATTTTCTATATTCTTTGTTTACAATCCAAAAGCTTTCCTATTTGCCAGTGCCCCCCTCCCCATATGTCCCATAAGTCCTCTTCTCTCCATCCATTCTCCTGTCTTTCTCCCTCCCTTTTCTCTGTCCTAGTACTACCCTACAATGCTGGATCAAGCCTTTCCAGGATTAGGGCCCTCCTCTTCCTTCTTCATGGGAATCATTTGATATGCTAATTGTATCTTCAGTATTCAGAGCTTCAGGGCTAATAGCATTACCTCCCTTAGGATGATATTTTCCAGTTCCATCCATTTGCCTAAAAAATTCATGAATTCATTGTTTTTAATTGCTGACTAGTACTCCATTGTGTATATATACCACATTTTCTGTATCCATTCCTCAACTGAGAGATATCTGGGTTCTTTCCAGCTTCTGGCTATTATAAATAAGGCTGCTATGAATATAGTGGAGCATGTGTCCTTATTGCATGCTGGGGAATCCTCTGGATATATGCCCAGGAGAGGTATAGCAGGATCCTCCGGAAGTGTCATGTCCAGTTTTCTTAGGAACTGCCAGACTGATTTCCATAGTGGTTGCACCATCTTACAATCCCACCAGCAGAGAAGGAATGTTCCTCTTTCTCCACATCCTCTCCAACACCTGCTGTCTCCTGAGTTTTTAAACTTAGCCTTTCTGACTGGTGTGAGGTGAAATCTCAGGGTTGTTTTGATTTGCATTTCCCTAATGGCTAATGATGTTGAGCATTTCTTAAGGTGCTTCTCGGCCATCTGAATTTCTTCAGGCGAAAATTCTTTGTTTAGGTCTGTACCCCATTTTTAATAAGGTTATTTGGTTCCCTGGGGTGTAACTTCTTGAGTTCTTTGTATATATTGAATATTAGCCCTCTATCAGATGTAGGATTGGTGAAGATCTTTTCCCAATGTGTTGGCTGCCGTCTTGTCCTTTTAACAGTGTCCTTTGTCTTACAGAAACTGTGTAATTTTATGAGGTCCCATTTGTCAATTCTTTTTTTTTTTTAAGAGCATAAGCTATTGCTGTTCTGTTCAGGAACTTTTCCCCTGTGCCTATGTCCTCAAGGGTTTTCCCCAGTTTCTTTTCTATTAGTTTCAGCATGTCTGGTTTTATGTGGAGGTCCTTGATCCACTTGGAGTTGAGCTTAGTACAAGGAGAGAAGAATGGATCAATTTGCATTCTCCTGCATGCTGACCTCCAGTTGAACCAGTACCATTTGTTGGAAAGGCTATCTTTTTTCCACTCGATGTTTTCTGCTCCTTTGTCGAAGATCAAGTGACCATAGGTATGTGGATTCCTTTCTGGGTCTTCACTTCTATTCCATTGGTACACATGCCTGTCACTGTGCCAATACCATGCAATTTTTAACACTATTGCTCTGTAGTATTGCTTGAGGTCTGGGATACTAATTCCCCCAGAAGTTCTTTTACTGTGGAGAATAGTTTTAGCTAAACTGGGTTTTTTGTTATTCCAGATAAATTTGAGAATTGCATTTCTAATTCAGTGAAGAAGTGAGTTGGGATTTTGATGGGGATTGCATTGAATCTATATATTGCTTTTGGCAAGATGGCCATTTTAACTATATTAATCCTGCCAATCCACGAGCATAGAAGATTTTTCCATTTTCTGAGGTCTTCTTCAATTTCCTTCTTCAGTGACCTGAAGTTCTTGTCATATAGATCTTCCACTTGTTTGGTTAGAGTCACACCAAGATACTTCATATTGTTTGTGGCTATTGTGAAGGGTGTCATTTCCCTGACTTCTTTCTCAGCCTGCTTATCCTTTGAGTACAGGAAGGCAACTGATTTGCTTGAGCTGGTTTTATAACTAGCCACTTTGCTGAAGTTGTTTATTAGCTGTAGGAGTTCTCTGGTGGAGGTTTTGGGGTCACTTAAGTATACTATCATGTCATCTGCAAATAGTGATAATTTTACTTCTTCCTTTCCAATTTGTATCCCCTTGACCTCCTTATGTTGTCTAATTACTCTATCTAGAACTTCAAGTACTATATTTAAAAGATATGGAGAGAGAGGACAGCCTTGTCTATTCCCTGATTTTAGTGTGATTGCTTCAAGTTTCTCTCCATTTAGTTTGATGTTGGCTATCGGTTTGCTGCATATTGCTTTAACTATGTTTAGGTATGGGCATTGAATTCCTGTTCTTTCCAAGACTTTTAGCATGAAAGGATGCTGAATTTTGTCAAATACTTTTTCAGCATCTAATGAAATGATCATGTGGTTTTTTTCTTTGAGTTTGTTTATGTAGTGGATTGCATTGATGGATTTCCTTATATTGAACCATCCCTGCATCCCTGGGATGAAGCCCACTTGATCGTGGTGGATGATCATTTTGATGTGTTCTTGGATTTGGTTGGCAAGAATTTTATTGAGTATTTTTGCATCGATATTCGTAAGGGAAATTGTCCTGAAGTTCTCTTTCTTTGTTGGATCTTTGTGTGGTTTTGGTATCAGTGTAATGGTGGCTTCATAGAACAAGTTGGGTAGTGTTCCTTCTGTTTCTATTTTGTGGAACAGTTTGAAGAGTATTGGTGTTAGGTCTTCTTTGAAGGTCTGACAGAATTCTGCACTGAAGCCAGTCTGTATGGCATGTGCCCGTGTTCCACCTACCCCATGCTTCCTTTCTTCCCTCTTCCTCTCTCTTTTCATGGTCCCTGAATAAGACCTCAGACCCAATAACATGTGCTCCCCCCATTCTCTTCTTCCTAGGCCAGGTTATAGGCATCTTTATTAACCAATCACGAATAACTTGTGGGGGAGGGGCAAGGTTTACACTACAAAAGCAATAGGTGAAACCACATAGATACAAATTTAGATACAAGGCTGACAACCACATTATTTTAAAATTTTATGGTTTTAATTTTCTTTACAGCTCCAGTCTTCCCCACATTCTCTTTGCAAATTTGGTGGATTTACAGATTCTCCCTGTCTTCACTTTTTGTCTTGAGCATATAAATAACACTTCTTCCTTGATAGCTGCTAAACAAAGATGACCGTAAAGATGCACCATCCTTGGCATCTAGTGAGAATTCACTAGTTGTAATTAGGTTATTAGTTTCCAATATCTCTTAGAAGATTCTTACTATACTACAGTAAACTATACGGTGACAAAAAATCTCAAGGTTATCTTGATTTAGGTGGTGTTGAGCTAATCACCCCATCTCACTCTTCAGCTTGCTTTAAAATAACTCAGTGCTCTTCCATGCCCCTTCCACTTCTTATCATGAGCCACAGGTCCACATTAAGCCTGAAGATCTGACACCTTCAGTTACATGGGCTTATGTGCTTTCTAGAACTCATGAATACATTATGCATTAATTGTGTGCTACATATTTAGGTAATCACTCAATTTTATGTGTAATAACAATGACAGTTCCTCTCCACTTCAACAGATTGAAACTAAGAGTTGATTAAATTGATTTTTAATAATTGTTTCTTTAAAGCATAGGAATCACATGGTAACCAAATTCACAAGACACATCTGGGATACTCGGATATTCTCATGGACAAAGGAGAAGAGTTGCATAATGTGATGATAGATCTGGAAACAATAAATATTAGCACAGATTATGGGAAATGAAAATACGTTGTTAATTTAATTTAGGGAATCTCATTGCTCAGGAAATATTCAATATCCGGTTTGAATCTATAAAGCCTTATGTATTAAACAAATACTATCACAGATCAAGACATCCCTTATCTTTCAGAATCAGTTGTTGAGAATCTTCAGTCCCTTGCAAGGGAAGGATGTCGAAGTGTGATGCTGTGTGTGGCACAGGCATAAGCATCTACAGTCAGTGCTGTGTTCTCTGAGGTCAGAACTGGTGTAGACAATTTATTGACCTCCACTCCAATGTCTGTCATACCCAGGGCAATGGATGTCCACAAGAGGAGCAAGGTGGCTGTACCACTTCTCCCTCGCCCCCACACCTTGCCTGCCAAGCTGAGGCCATAGCTGTAGAAAGGCTCAGAAGGAGCTTGTATCTCCAGGGACCAGTGATATTCTCTAGTCCACTAGAAATAGAGACCATGGTTTCCCCTTATGGCGTCCCCTTCTGTCTTCCTCTTACAGCCAGTATGGTCATGCTGAAGTGGTACCCAGAGTGATCCTTGCCGACACATCCTGATTGTCAGCCAGCCTGGGAATGCAAACACACATCTTGTGCATTGGGCCAAACAGGCCTGTCACTGCAGGCCGTCATGCCTGCAACTGTGGCATGTTAATTGGAGGAGGTCAGGCCATTTTCTCTCTCCAGACTTTCTTTCTCCTCAAGGGAAAAATGGTTCTGGTGACAGACCCTCTTGTCTGAGGGCATTCAGTTTCATGCTTGTTAGCACAATGCCTTTTTGCAGGGTGGAATGAAAACATACTTCTGCTACTGCCCCAGCCCAGCTCTGTCAAGGGAACCTGAGTCCGCTGTCCTCATCTTCAGCATTACCCTCTCTTTGTCAGACATAAGGGTTGGACTATCCTACCCAAAAAGTTCTGTTTAACAATATGTTTTAAAAAACTAAAATGATGGCTAAATTTACAAATTAAATTAGGACTGATACAGATCTTACTTAGAAAATGTCTATCCATCTTTTCTTCCAGCAGTTTTTATATTTTTCTTTTTTATTGGTTATTTTATTTATTTACATTTCAAATGTTATCCCCCTTCCCAGTTTCCTCTCCACAAATTCCCTATGCCCTTCCCTCCCCCTTCCTCTATAAGGTTGCTCCACCAACCACCCACATGCTCCTGTCTCAGTACCCTAGCAATCCCCTAACCTTGGGCATTGAGCCTCCATAGGACCAGGAGTTCTTCTCCCAGTGATGCCTGATAAGGCCATCTCTTGCTACATATCCTACTGGAGCCATGGGATTCCCATGTGTAATCTTTGTTTGGTAGTTTAGTCCCTGGGAGCTCTGGGGGCGTCTGGTTGGTTGATATAGTTGTTCTTCATATGGGGTTGCAAACCCTTTCAGCTCCTTCAGTCCTTGCACTAACTTTTCTATTGAAATCCCCATCCTCAGTCAGATTGTTGGCTGTGTGCATCAGCATCTATATTTGTTAGGATATGGCAAAGCCTCTCAGGGGACAGCTATACCAGATTCCTGTCAGCAAGTGCTTTTTGGCCTCAGAAACAGTGTCTAGGGAAAGGGAAGCTGGCTCAGATATGGGAAGAGATGGGGGGAAGTACAGAGGGTCAGGATTTGAACGGAGGTGTGTAGCCATGGGGACAGGGGAACTGAAAGAAGCCAGTAGAAAGTCTCAGATGCCAGGGAACCAAGAAGTGCTCAGGACCCAACAGGGAGGACAGTAGCTGAAATACCCAACAAAGGGCAGATAGAAAACCTGAATAGACAATATCCAGTGTTAGGCATGGCTCCTGGTTGAAGGATGGGGCCACCCATCCACCTCAAAAATATCAATCCAGAATTCCAATCAAAAGGAAATGCAGGGACAGAGTGGAGCAGAGACTGAAGGAAAGGCCATCCAGAGACTACCCTACCTAAGGATCCATCCCATCTGCAGACAGCATTCTTGCATGCAAAATAAAATAATATAAAGATTTGTTTTGTGTGTTGTACTGAGTTGACATTTCCATACATATGTTCAGATTGGAGCTTTTCATGTGAGAATAATTCTACAAATATTGTTTCTTCTTTAATTAATTTTATTCTTGTGTATGTTGTGGGAAGAGTCTTTTTACAATCTCTGCCTAGTCTAGAACGCCTGACACTATTAATGATACCCTGCTATGCTTGCACACAGGAGCCTAGCATAACTGTCTTCTGAGAGGATTCTTTTAGCAGTTGATAGAAACAGATGCATAGATACAAGTCCAAATAATAGGCAGAGCTCAGGGAGCTTTGCAGAAGAGTTGAGGGAACCAGAGGGGTCAAGGACATCACAAGAAGACCTACAGAGTCAGTTAACATGGCCCATGGGAGCTCATACAGACTGAAACACCAACCGCGGAGCATGGGTGGGTAGGACCCAGGCCCCTAAACAGATGTAGCAGATGAGTAGCTTGTTCTTCAAGTGGGTCCTCTAACAATTAGAACTGGGGCAGGCTCTGACTCTGCTGCCTGACTTTGGATCCTTTCCCATAGCTGGGCTGCCTTGTCTGGCCTCAGTGGGAGAGGATGCACTTATTCCTGCTGTGACTTCATCAGCTAGTGTGGGTAGGTAGCCATGGGATGGCCTTCCCTTCTCTGAGGAAAAGGAGGGTGTGCCAATGAGGGAGGGGTGTGAGGATGGGACTGAGAGGAGAGGAAAGAAGGGGGCTTCAATCAAGGTGTAAATTTAGTAAAAAAAAAAAAGGAATATGAATCAGGGAAGTACTGAGGTAATTGTGTGATCAGAGAAAGGTGGGTTGTGTACTTTCTGTGGCAAGAAACCTGCCAACACAGTAATAGTGGCTAGAAACACAGGTATGTACTATTTTCTGAAAGTTTGCTTAAAATAGTTGATTCTTATCATGTAAACCATGCTCCATTAAAGTCAATTCAAAGTGATTAACATTTCCCATGTAAAAGAGAAAAATAATGTCTCAAATATCAATTTTTCATGTGAATGGCAATATTTAAAATCTATGATTATCTTTCTATTTACCTATAGGATGATTCATATTAAGTAATTAAACAACTCTACTGTGACATGCCTTTTCTTCAAAGTACAATAATAAATATCAATGAGCTTATGCAAATACAGAATAAGCTGTTTAAGAGGAGTTTCTCAGGCCTTGTCAATTAGTTCTTGAAGATTAATCCATGTGCTCGCGGAGCATTCACTAGATCCTCCTACCAGTTAGGAAGCTTAGGTGAATACAAGGAGCACAGAAGGACTTGGCACTGTCCAGCAGTCAGAAATGTCGCTTGACTCACACATTCCAAAGAAGGTGCCAGGCTGTACTCAAGAGGAGAGGCTTTGTAGGCCCTTAAGACTATAGTACCTGGGTTGGAGAGATGGCCCAGTGGGTAAGAGCTCTAACTGCTCTTCCAGAGGTCCTGAGTTCAAATCCCAGCAAACACATAGTGGCTCATGGGCATGTGTAATGAGATCTGATGTCCTCTTCTGTGTGTCTGAAGACAGTGACAGTATACTCACATAACATAAATAAATAAATCTTTAAAAGAAAAAAAAAGACTACAGTACCTAATGCAGGCCCCTAAGCTACTGTTCATAATGGAACAGATCACTGTGGGAACAGACCTAAAGAGATGAAGTAAGGAGGGACAGCAGACTCATCAGTACAGTGTTTGCCACACAGCAGCACATGGAAAACTGTGTATGTGTGTATGCTGTTGGATAGTAATCCCCAGGCTCAGGAAATAACATGGGGTTTTCAGATCTTTAGTTTGATTGCCTTTTCTACTTGGAGAAAGGGCTGGGGGAGGTAGAGACAGGGGGAAGGGGAGGGGTAATTGTGGGAGAGGTTTGAAGGAGCAGAACTGGGAGGAGAGGAGGAGGGGGATGTTACCGGCATAAAAAGTGAATCAATATATAAAGTCTAGTCAAATCACTCCTGTGCCCATACACATGCAAAATTCTGAGAAAGAATTACAATAATAACATACTATATGTTCCAAATTTACACTACACATAAGTAGCAAGTTTAATCTTTCTGATCCTAGGGCAAAAAACTTAAGAGCTGGTGAAACATTTCAAGTTTAGATATTAAAGTCTTGATCAAGTTTCAACTGATATTGATAAAACAGATGTGATTACAGCTCCTTAGCTCTGCTGGCATTACCACTGCCTTCTCCCTCCCCACTGGGGATATCCATCCTTCCTTCTTCAGACCTCCCATTTATATTTCCAAGCCAGGATCGAAACACTTCCCACAGGATGCACCAGCATTCTCTGAAACTCATCCTGTTGAAAACTACAGCACTCCCACCCTTAGCTGATCCTCCTTCTGTGCAGTGCCTAGCAATGTTCGTCCTATTTTCTATCATTTACAGCCAAAGTGTATTAACTACTGTATGTTTATTCCCTGCCCTATGCCAACATATATACTATAAAATCTTAGAAGTGTCATGAAGAATTGGGAAGAAGAGATAGATTATCAAAAGAGCCTTTTAACAATCAAAGTCCAGGAAATAACATGGGATTTGGGGATCTTTAGTTTGGTTGGCTTTACTGCTTGGGGAAAGTACTAGGGGAAGGGGAGACAAGAAAGTCTTGTGTAGCACTTACTTATCTTGAGGTCACACTGATCCTCCTGCTTCAGTTTCTGAGTGGTGTGAGTTGCTTCATCCAGCTAGAAGCTTGGGTTGAGGTGGGAGGTCAGCCACAGGTAGGAGTGTGTCTGCTGCTTACCTTCTGCCTGACTTGGGAGGACACTTGAAGGATGGGTGGAGCATTGCATTCTAATCCTAGTATGAGGAATGCTATGTTTAAATAGGCACAGCTTCTCTCCGCTTTCACATTGCCTATGGCTATTTCATGTTCCAGAACTGTGAGCTTATGAAAGAGATGCTATGATGCACAAAGGACCAAGCAAATTTAACATTCATCCATTTATGGAAAAGTTGGCTGACACTCCTTGGGAGGAATCTAATCTCAAAGAGGTCTGCCAAGCTTGGTGAACAAATACAACAAAGGATGCAGTAATCACAGCTCTAAGAGAGGGGTAAAAAAATTAGCAACTAGTTACTGGCACTGCGGAGTCCATTAGCTTCAGTTCTGATCAAACTTCATTTAGAGCAGGAATCCTGTGGTTTGCTCCCGTTTGTTTTCCTTCTTTTTTGATCAGCATCCTTTTCTTCTTATTAAAGATTTGCCACAGTATCTAATTATCCTAGAGTCAGCTTGAGGAAAATAACACCAATGTCTTCTTTTATTTTAAATGGTGTATTTTATGGATGTGTCTCTTTTGCCTTCGTGTATGTAAGTAAATGTGCAGCCCACGATGCACACAGGATAGAGATAGACCCTCTGAGGACCTGGAGATTTAGATAGATGTAAGCCACACACAATGTGGGCGTGGTAGTAGAACCTGGGTCCTCAGAAATAGCTGACCATGCTCAAGGCCTCTGAGCCTTCTGCTCATCCCCACCAAAATTCTATTTAAAGTACAGCATGAATGTGGGTTACTAGCTCTATCTTTTTAAAAACAGAAAGTGAGCAAGGTTTTAAAAATATTTTCAACCATTTCATTCTTGGTGTGTATGTGGATATGTGTACATGTGTGTATACACATCATGGTGCACAAACAGAGGCCAGAGGACAAGGGACATGCGTCTGTGCTTCTCTTTCCAAGTGTGGATTCTGGGAATGAAGTTCAGATCCTAATCTGGCAAGCAACATTACCAATGCAGCTATGTCACTAGACCCAGACAAGAAGAGTTCATCTTTCCTACTCCACAAAGTTCTGGCAAAGCCTTCAGCTCCATGTCTGACTTCCAGATTCTGTGTGTTGTTTTTCTTTATGCTATGGTTCCCTTTAGAGTCAGAGTAGGTGAGAACATGCCTCACTCCTAGCAGAATGCAGGAGTATAAACATTGATAGAAAGGAGAGAGGTATGTTGAAAAGCTCATTATTTCAACTCAGCTTCATTATAATTTGATTGGTTGGCTGGTCACCATGGCCAAACTCAAGTGGAGATGTGTTGGTACGGCTCAAACACTGAGCAAGTGTGGGGTCACTTAATAGAGTCACTAGGTCCTCTGGCTCCCTTTTCTTCACATCATCACGTACAGTATTTCAAAAGGGTGGAGACAGAAAAATGAATACATGGTCAAATTCACTTAAATGATTGAAATAATCAATGTTAAAATTATATATCAAATAAGTTAATCAGAGGATTGTGCAACCTAAGTCACCCCTTCACTTGCCTGAATGGTCTTAAAGGAAGTCTTGGTGTGTTTACTTGCTGATATTTAGTATCCTGTGGCCAACTGTGACGGGTACCATCAAATGCCGAGGACTGCAAGACACCTGAGCTTCCATCTCCACCAACATCAACAATAGACATTTTACAGAGGCAGGGACATGGCTAGAACAATACAGTGAAGGATTTTAAAGCCCATATAAGATTTTAAATGTTTATCAAATATATCTCTTGATGACTACCAAGCTTGGACAAACATTTCTGCAGCTTCTGGAATAAAGGTTTAAATGGTTATTTGTAGCTTGGGTTGAAATAATCTTTATCTGAGTAAATGAAGAGTAAAAACTTATCTTTTACTTCTTAGAGAAGTATTAACCAAATAGTAAATAAGTCAATAAGTAAATAATTTATGTAGGGGTGAATGTTTAGTTTTCAATCAAATTAAATGTTGAAATACCTTATCTGAGTCATTTAATAAATATGATTTATCAGTGGCCTGTGTTTGCTTAGCATCAGATTTTTATGTGAGTTACCAATGGGATATGTAGAAAGAACATGTGATAGAGTCACACAGCGATGGATCTGAGTTTCTGGTCATCAGCTGTGGGATGGAGAGCGTTGATCTCTGAACTTCAATATCTCTCTTAATAACAAAAAGCTATTAATAGCAAAATTATAATTGCAGGCATAAAAATGAAATCAAATACATAGTGTAGAAATAAAATACTGACTTCCTTTCCTTTTTTTTTCATCCTGGGAGATGGCTGATTCGAAGTGAAACTTCGAAGAATTTTTTGAAGCCAAAGCTCACCATTTATGTTCTCCCTGAAACAGTAGTTTTTAGAGGAAAAGGAATCATAGTTATGCCATAATGACAACTTAATTGACCACTTTGAAAATTTGCTCTATCTGGAATATAGTTTCAAGAATATTCCTGAATGTAATCAATGTCTTCTGGTTTCACTGTTGATAACATAAGCAGATAGCACTCACATAGCTCACTGTGACACTAGAGCCTCGAAAACCTGCTACTTAGTAGAGTTAAAAGAGCAGATTTGTAAAATAGCTTCAACCACTAGAAAATAGGTAACAAACAATTGAAATATGACCAAGAAGCTCTGTCAGAGTGAAGACCCAACATAGAGTGCTTAGAAATAATATAATTATATAGATGCAAAGTTTACTTTGATGCCTGCAGAGTTTGCTATCATACTATATAGATGACTTTGAGCATGTGAGCATGTAAGCAGACAATCTGGATTTCCAATTAGCCTATGATACAGAAGTCACTTAAAGACTAAGATGCCCTCTCCGTGGCTGTTAGGGTGTGTCCCTTTTCCTCTGTCGGTGGTTCTCTCCTCATCTCTAAGGACCATACTCACATTTCCAAGTTCTCTTCACCTTCCTGTTCCCTTACTGTCAACTTAATGTCAATTAGTAATTAGTGTTAGCAGATAATGATTCAAAGCATCACCTTTATCAGAACCATTTGCATTTTAAAGAGGATTCTGGAAGATGGATCTTCAAGACAAAATTGAATTTAATGCTTACTTCCCTCTAAGCACTGGGCTAATTGCCTTACATAAACTGTCTCTTAATACTACCGTCCATGAGATAGCTTTTATTATTCCCTTTATAGGTACAATAGGGCTAATTTAGCAAATAAAGTCAGTAATAAGTGTCAAAGGCAGGATGAGAAGCCCTGGCTGGAAGCCTACTCATCCAGGTACAACATAAGTGTGTAGAATAACCTTACAGAAACAGGCTGTGTCGTACCTTGTCAACTTGCCTGCACAGCTGAATTTGGAGTTCTGTGATTGGTCACTCTTTCACCAGAATGCACTTGAACCTGGTGAACTGAGCAGGTAAAGGACAATATTTTTTGAATCTCCAGAAAACATACCTTAAAGACTCTCATAGATTTGCTATAGCCCTTCAACAAAGAGGAGCCTGAGGCCCAGGAAGGTCTGCCTGGCACAAGGAATCCTGGCTAGCGGAGGGAGGGTCTAATGGTAGAGGGCTTGTCTTAGAGCTGGCTCTAGAGATAGGGTTTCATTTGGGGAGAAATCCAAAGTCACCAAGGCCCAAAGGCATGTTTCATCTGAAATTTAGTTTGAAAGAACGTCACATGATCATGAAGACAGAGTCATGATGGGATAAGAATCACTTAGAGTCTGCTTGCTCAAATAAGGAGAACAGCTTCGAAGCAAGTATGGTGATTTTTCTGCTTTCCTTTTTGCATGGCCCCAGTTTAACATACAGCCTGCTTGGCCAGGATTTGTAACTTTAATGCTCATTTTATTTCTTGTCCCAGAAGATGGTAGGGGTCTCTGGAAAGATGCTAAAGCAGTGGTTGTGATGCATGCTCCTCGATTTTGTGACTCAGGACCACTTTGACTTGGTCATTTAGATGATATGTGAACTTTTGGAGCTCCTGCACTGAACAGATTTGATGAATGTCTAGCAGAGGTACCACAGCTGACCAGTTAATTTTATAATCAGTTGAAGAAAAAATGCATCTTGGATGCAACTAGCTACATGTTTATACTATGTCATGTACATCTTCCCATTCTGCCTACATTTAGTAGCCACTGAAAGCAGTTGGTACCTTAAAAACACACTAATCAATATTAGTTTTCCCCACAGTGCTTACAAAAGAAAGGAAAACATACTAAGCCTACCACTTCTGCTGGTTACACCTCAGCGTTCTGTCTGGGGAATCTCACGACCCCTGAGCTACCTTCTAGTCTGTGTGCTAATCATCCTTCAAGAATTTTATTTCTTGCCATCTTATGGCAGCTCAGGGTATCTACTTTAATCAAGCTTGACTGGATTCATAGTTCTACCTGTTCTTTCCCTTAAGCCAGCATCTTCAGTTTTCTAAACAAGATCCTGACTAGAGACCTAAGCTTCCTTGTACCTTAAAAATTATTGTGGCTAATTAATGAACAGGTAAGTCATCCAGAACAAATACATGTAAATCAGGTGGGGGACTTTCAGTAGGTAGTGGCTGCTGAGGTAGGGAATGGAGTTTTCTTCAGAGGTGTGGCTAATCTCTGCTGTGTGGCTCTGTTGTGTGTATGAGCAGCATTAGTGATACTCAGGGAGAAGAAGACAACGGTAGAGAGAGGGGGAAAATATACATTACACTGGGAAGGAGATGTAGTAGAGGATCTAGGAAGGAGTTGGAGATGAGGAGGTAAGGGTGGATGTTATCTAAATCTATTGTACCCATGTATTAAATTAAAAGTAAATATAAAATAAGGTATTCAAAATATTATATATGTATATCAGTATTTTATGGATACATTCCTAAATAACAAAGGAAATTTTAATAATTAAATGAGAATACAAGTGAGCAGTACTTTATGACTCTTGGCTAATTATTTGTACCATGAGTATGATAATTTCTATGTGACACACATTTCTGAGGACAGTGTGAATACTACACTGTAGAGGACCGTATTTAAATATACATCCATTATAGACTTTAGCTCCTTTTTTCTGGTATTGAGATACAATGATGAATCCCAGGGAAAACGACTATTTAAGAGGAACTTTTGTATATTTTTATACAGATTATTTTCCCTAGATGTAATATATTGAATTTGAAAAGGTTTGAACAGACAGAAGTTAATTTTTGGTTAATGAAAAGAAGTTTGGAAAGATTAACTTAATAGTCTCTAGTTAGATAGTTGCTTCCTTGTGGAGCATGTAGGTATGATGTTTTCTTCACACGTTCTCAATAGGCTTTCATGATCATCTCTTGGACAGTAAAAGGAAAATTTAACAAAAACCATCCTAGTTTTCACTGAAAGTCAAAGAAAAATGTGCTTTTGTGCATCTTTTTGAAAAGAGTGAGAAACAAACCTTAGAGATATTTCTGACCATTGAATCCTCTCTGACAGCTGATATATATCTCCATTTCATATCCCACTCAGTGACTCACAGTAGGTGTTCTTCCTTGAGAGAACATTACTAGAATGTGATAAGCAATGAAGCAAGCATCTATCATAAATATGGGCTCCAAAGAACTAATAGCGGAGAGTTGGTGTCTCTCTAAAATGCTGCAAAGCTCTACTATTAGAACCACGGTTACCCTGGAATTCCCTATGCTTTCATTGAAAACCTACTAAATGTCATGTACTATGTTACAAATGGGGATATACATTGTATTATGATGAATTTCATAGCATGTCAGAAGTACCAATCTCCTAGGAGAGCTACAAAGAATTATACATACTTACTGCTGTCACATAACAAAATTTCCATAAATAAAACAGCAAAAATTATGATTTAAAACAAGGAAGGAAACAAGGAAACAAACCTGAATGAAGCATAACAAAAAACATGCTCTGTGAGGATCTGTGCAGTTGTTTGAATGAGACTGGAATTTGGGTTCGAGATGTGGATCTCACACAAGGTTACAGTTATTTTCTGGTTTAGCCCTTGGTTTCATGTCATCAAAGCTAAGACAGCTGAAGTAGGACAGAGAGCCAGCCTGGGCCCTCACCTTCCCCTACTCTGGCTATATGGAAATTGTTCAGAGTACACTTTTTCTAGGTAAGTGAGCATAACCAGTCCCTCAACACACAAAAAAACACAATCCTGTTTCTCAATGACAGTGATCTCTAACACTTCAGGTTTCAGTTACTGCTTTAGGGAGAATATAAAATGTTATAATGTGGCTTTGATACCAATGATATGAATTGAGATATTTTTTCTGCTTCTCATTTGTCTTTATTACAATACACTGAGGCAAATGGACATGATTGTTCAGGTTTTCTTGACATGTATCTGACCCTCTTTGTTCTAGTATTACTTATGCCGTCATGCCCAAATCCCTGATAATAATTTTTGCCTGAAACATTATATTCTGCCTGTCAGCCTTAAATATATGCATAGATTAATTTATTAATTTTTTTCAGCCTCAACTCTGTGTCAGTCTCTGTCTCAGCCATGTGGATGCAACAGATTACAAAGTCTGGAGAATTTCTCTCTTAATGGGATTTACATTATAACTGAGGATAATAGAAGGTAACACTGCAAAGTAAATACATTTACATGGTATGTTAAATGATGGGTACTATGGAGAAAACTCAAAACAAAGGTAAAAGTGAAAAAAGTGATTGCGAAGCAAATCACTCAATCAAGGCAAGTTAGTGGGATTTCTGCTAAGAAGGAAGGACTTGAAGAAAGATACTGCTGTGAAAGATGCAGGTCATATGTCTGCAGTGGATAGAGACAGACCTGGGAACAGCCCAGGCAGGAGTATGCATGGTTACTTGAGAGCCATTGGCAAAGCCATGAGGAAGATAAAAGATGCACTCACAGAAAGCATAAGTAGCTAGATGGTGGCTCCAGCCTACCCTCTGTCTCCCAGTCCTTCCTAGAGCTCTTTCATATGCAATATGTAGGAACACAGCAAAGTCAGACAAGCCAGAGAGGTGGCGCTCACCAAACCCTGTGCATGCCCACCATCACATTAGGGTTTCACCTGCCAGAACTATGAAAATGTCCCATTGTTTAAGCCATCCAGCTTGTGGCATTTTGGTCTGGCAGCTTGAGCAGATGAACGTCCAGCCTCATTTAGAGTCAAAGCCAGGCTCCTTACAGTGGCTTGGAGAATTCACCATCTGGCTGCCCATTAATTGATGTCAGACTCCCTCAAATTGTTTTCCAGAAAGGGTATACTGAGATACAAATAGGTACATGCTTCCAACCACTGGACTTGAACAAATTAGTGGCAAATTGGCAAAGAGGTACAAAATGATTTGCAGTATAGTCTACTGTTCTGCTTCCCACAATTTCAAGAGTTAATTACTCTCTTTAATTACTCTTTCCCCAGTTTGAAAAGCAAGACTGTTGCTAACATAGAAATAGTTTAATGATACCTTTGAAATGTAGAACTTTCTTATCATTTTTGCCCTAGTATGGCAAAGAACACCATATGCAAACACCAATGGAGCCTATCTTCTGGAACACAGGACTCACTGGTAGTTACTCACTCAGTTCTTTACCTCAAACAGTTTTTGCAAGTTTTCATGAAGAGGCATATTGTCAACAATCAACAAAATGAGAAAAAATAATTGGACCCAGCACAACCTCCAACTCAATGGAACATAAGATGCATGAGCAGTAAGTAATTACACATGCATGCTGACATGCATTATGTCAACCATCACATATCAATCAACTGAGGTGGCTCCCCGTCACACCCTGCCTATGAGAATGAACACACAGTGCACAGAAGTAAAGCAGACAGCACATGAGAGTAGCAATAAGATAGAAGGGCCGTTACTATACCTGGAGAATGAGGCGGAGGAGAGCACATCAGAACAACCCCTTGGCCTTCCCGCACTGAGACTGCACTTCTTGTCCGGCCACTAAAATTTCCCAGATCTGTCAAGACAACACAGCATTTAAATGTCATGTACAAAACAATGCAATTAAAATAAAATACCATGACAGTTTTCACTTATTTTTCTATTATCTTGACAGTGATTCTTCTTATTTATTTTGTATTTTTGGGAAGGTCTGATAAATGAACATACAACCACCTAGTGTTAGATAGAACAATTTAAATACTAGTATAGTATTCAAAAAATACCATATTCTTTATATGTATTTATTGGGTATTCTAAGTTGTCAATACAGAAAGAAAATAAACAATATAATATTTGGATATTTTGAGCACTTTTAATTCTATTTGCTACAAACTGACCTTTGAATGAAGAAGACCTATTTTTCACAAGGAGACACACAGTCATGTTTAGGAAAATCACATGGCTAGCCTGCTACCTCAATAGCTGACATAGTAAAGTGCTTTGTAAAACCAAGCATAAGTTTGCAAAATGAGAGAGGCTTTGTGCTTTAGTGAACTATAATGAGGCCGTGAGATGTTCTTTCCTGTAAGAGTGAATGTGAACATCATGTTCTTCCATTTTATGAAGGGATCAAAGGGGACGTCTGAATTAATTATACTCATCTAATTTGCATAGATGAGGCATACTAAAGCTATTGAAACTCACATGTATGTGAGACTCTAGTGCTGGGGTCAGCTGCTTTCACCCAAATTACATTACATTTACACAGATGGAAAAGTAACCATAACAGAACATGGCCCTGAAGTGGACAATGAGATTTTATCTGTTTTTAATTGCTATTTATTGATCTTTTCATCACACCACCCATAGGCATCATCTGTCTGTGAATTAGTCTGATCAAGTATCATGATTTTGAGACCATTTTCTTGCAGATAATGGTTTCTTAGATAAATATTGTCTCAGAATTGGCATCTGTAGCATTACATTTCCATAGTAAGAAATGCTTTTAAAACAATGTTCATCATTCTTTCTATTAAAATTAAATTAGTTTTCTTCCATTTAAGGTTTTTCTCTATAAGTGATATGCTTTATGGGAATACAATTTATAGCTTCAACTTAATTGTTTACAAACATAACAACTGATTAAGCTAATCAATGAATGAATGTGAAGACACAGTTACTAGTTTTACATACTGTTCCATCCCTTCTATGGTCATGAGTATTGAATCCAGAGCGTTCTGTGTGCAAAGACAGTAAACAACATTGACTTGTGAATCACCATTCTGGTCACTTTTGCGTCTTAAAACAGAATCTCACTAATTTTTCCATGTTGTCCTTGAAGTCATGATGTGACCCAGGTCTATCAGGACCTCCAGACCCCCCAAATTCAGCCTCCCAAGTGGCTGGGGTTACATGAAGGGTCTGACCACCAGGCTTACCTTATCTTATTTAAATAAAAAATATTTTTCTTAATGTTAAAATTTATAATCATGTGTTTTTCAGACACAGCCACAGTGATGAAAGAAAACTGTAAACTGTTGAGGGCTTTAGACTAAATTCCTTTCTACATAGTGAGCAAGGAGGTGAGACAGGGAAGAAAGAACAAGCTAGTTCAATTATTTTATCAAGTGGTGTTATTACTGAAAAACAACAAAAATGAATTATGTAAACAAAGAAACAAATTCTTCCATTTGACCATAACGCATTTGCCACAAGGCCACTCTGTGGGTGTCAGGCAGTGAGAATGTCTGCTCTTCATGAGCTTCGTTAGTAGAGTGACCCAACGTGTGTGTTTGTGTGAAGCAGGAATGCATGTGGCTTTTGTCTTTAAATGTAAACATATTGCTTCTTATGATTAGAGCCTGAATTCTTTTTCTCCAGAAAATGCTCTCAATATAAAGGTCAGAGCATGAGAAGAGTTTGAGGTTAACTATTTTGGCCTCCCCTGTTAGAAGGAAAAGCAGAAATCACACAATGAGGCAACGAGTGTCCCAGGGCTCCAGTGTGGCTCTAGGGTCTTTTCATCCTCATCAAAGTCACAAAAGGCAAAACTTGCTTGAATATAAATTTATTTAGACTAACTAGCAAATGATTATAACAATTATACACATACTTCACACAGATACTCTGTCTTTAATATATATAATGTTCCATTTTAATTTACTTATTATGCTAAAAACAATATTTTAATAGACAATTCAAAAATTAAAGCCTCCACAAAGACTTGAGCATAGAAGCAGCCTAGAAGTCAACCGTGAAATCAAGAAAATTATAGAATAATAATGACCTGAGATGTATTTTGAGATTACAGTGGCCCAAAAGATCACATTCAGCTCCGTCTGCTTTGCCTCTGCATCTGTGAGAACATAAGCTATCCTCACAGAGCATCTCATGATTCGTTGTTTTTTAGGAGCCAAGGCACTATTATTACAAAGCTAAGTAGATATTCTTGGATTGCAAATACTTTTTAATGTTTGTAAATATTTCATTTTCAGTCTGCCTTAGCTTTACTGGGTTGCATATAGAAACTTCCAGTCTTTAAGCTCTTTCCCACTCATCTGTATTCCCTGAGCCAGAATTTATTTATTTATTTTTGTCTCATAGTTCTGGATTGTTATCAAGCAGACACATCTGGCTGTATGTCCTATCTTCTGCCTTGGCTGCTCTGCTTCTAATGGCTGATGCTGCCAAGCAGAGGGACTATTTCAAATTAAACTCATTGTGTCACATGGGTTCTAGCCAAGTCCTGCAAGAAATCCAAAGCCTCTCCTCCTACGAATAGAGAAAAGAGAAAGAGTTGTCCTATGGCATTTCTTAGCCAGGGATTGCACCCCTCACCAGCATGCTGTAGTCAGTGGAGTGTGAGTGACTATCCCTCCCTGCACCCACAAAAGTACGTTGTGATAAAAGCTTTCAGCTGTGGCAGGAAACAGGAGACTTTGGGTTGCATCATAAGAAAGAAGAGGCCAAAAAAGATGAACACTGTTCCCTACATGATTATGTGTGTCAGACAGCCATGTTTTAATTACAAATACATTTGAAATTAAAACTATGCAGAAAAATAATAGAGAAATTAAGTGGTTTGTTTTGGTCACACAGATTTGCATTGATTTTAGGAAGCATAACTTTTTGATAAACCTCCTCATTGGTATAACCTGGGAAAAGCACACCTGGCGGAAGTAGACAGTGTATTTGGAGGTACTCAGGATATGTAGAAACCCTGTAGTGTCCATGCAGCCAGCATGGATGTTTATCATTTTAATATATCTTACATTCATGCATTAATGAAGGAGATGAGAAATAAGAGCTTTCATGAATGGACACTTCATTTTCCTGCAGTTGGCACAAAGCCTGAGAATACATAGCCTGCTGACATGGCTCTGAAACCACAGTGTGTTTTAAACTGAGAGGAACAGTTACAAAGTTACTGTAAATCATATGATGCTCAAACAAGTAAGAGACTGGGAATCTCTGTGGTCTGGAACCTTGGAGCCATGAGCCTGGCCTGTGATCTAAGCTTTGTGAGCTAAGAAACAGACAACGAAGAGCTTGAAGTATAACTGTAGCCAATAGGACCATTATACCTTTGCATCCAAAGAGAGACACACAGGAAATGATGCGACTGATATATTTCACTATATTTTACTAATTTATCTTGGGAGTCTGTGCATGTGGGAGGTTCACACCTACCATATTATGAGGGTAGTGTAGAGGACAGCATGCAGGAGTTGACTCTCTCCTACCACCATGTTTGTTCAGGGAATCCAATTTAGGCCACTGGGCTTGGTGGTAAGTAGTCCTATTGAAGTAGCCATCCTGCAAGCTCCAATTCCAGGAATCTTACCAGAAGGTCTTGAAATACAACTGCGTTTTCTGATGTAAAGCAGAGAGGCTCAGAGCCTTGTGGTGTTTTATTGTTGTCTGTGAGCTTACAGCTAGTGATCAATAGGAGATGCAGTGTGTGTCTGAGAGCTTCCTTTAATAGGGAACACACAGAAATTCATAAGGTTATGTGACAAGAGCTGAAGTTCAGAGTCAGGAGGATGGGAGCATTCAGTGCTTGAAGCAGCAAGATTTTGTTTTCTTATTTGAACAGAACGCTGCATTGTCACCTTAGGATGCGTTCCACTGGTGGGACTATTTCTTTACTTTTGTATTATACAGTATGGAAGAGCACGATAATTCTCTTAAATGTTTGCTCTGAATTAGCTCTGAATAAAGCATAATAACAAATTTCCAAAAATGCAACTTGGAAAAATTCAATTTTTGTAAAATATCAGTTTAACTAATTGTAGGCATCTCAAGAATACACACTATTATGCAAAGATATGGATGGAATTTAAGATAAAGGTGGGTTGTGATAAGGTAAATCTTGAAGGGGTGACAAAGGTGCTAATGAAACTTCTCTCAGGCTTGAGTTTGCTGTGGTGATCTGCAGCTGGTCAGATGAGCAACAACTTGCTATGCCTGGTCTGTTCTGTTGAGTATTATAAGAAACACAAATCATCCAGATTTACCAACTATAGTTTGGAAATAAAGGAAGCTGGATCGATTTTCCTTGATAGTGGCATTTTGAAACTCATTTATAAGTGAATCTAATTTGTAAGTACTTTTGTGAAAAAGTAAATTGTTCAGAGAACATGATAAACATTGTTTTGATGTTAGAATTGTTCTCTGTTTTTAAGTTACAAAGTGCTATTTCAATCATAAATGTTATAAATGAGGAAATAATCTCAAATATAGCATGATGAATTTAAGTGGATTTATGTAATGGGGAAAGGAATATTAGGTGGCTCTAAACCTAATTTGACAAATACATATGTTCAATATAAACAAGTATATAAATAATGCAATTAGTGAATTCCTATGTCCATTTCTTCCTAAATTCGGATTAACATTAGTTCATCAAAACTTTAAGGGAAAAAAAGCTGAGGCTGATGTCTCATGCCTGTAATCCCAGCACTAGGAATGCTGCGGCAGACAGCTGGTGATTTTGAAGTCACTTTTGCTATATAATGAGAACCAAACTCAAAACAAAACACACACATACGTGTCCTCACTCATGCGAGAATATACACACACACATACAGACACACACACACACAGAGAGAGAGAGAGAGAGAGAGAGAGAGAGAGAAAGAGAGAGAGAGAGGCAGAGACAGAGACCGAGAAACACAGAGAGAGAGGATATGAGGGAGAGAATAAAAAATACAGTATGTAAGAGTCTTGGCATATTAAAGACCCATAGATAAAGGGGAGAGGTGTCAAATAGTAAAAATCACAAGTTGCACAAGGATTCCTGAAAGCCACAAATCTCTTTACTGTCTCTCAGATAGTTGGCAAAGTTTTGTGAAGTGATCTCTCTTCCCTGTTTTCAGCAGCTCTCCTGTGTGGAGTGGGTAGAGCTATCAGTGAACATGTACTGTGAACTTGCAAAAGCTATGCAGTGTTCATGGACCCCAGTGCCTCTGGCTGATGGGAATGGTAAAGCTTTCCCTGCCTTGCCAGGCTCACAGGAATGGAAACCCTGCTCTGGTTCAATAAAGATGTTATGAATGAATGACTTTTAGATAAAAACAGCATGTGAAGAAACGACGAGCCAATCTGCAGGAGACCACTTTCCTAAATTAGCCAAACCTACCTCCTCTTTAAGCTGTATGCCTGCTTTCTTGAATCTGATGGATAAAGAATTACCCTGGGATTGTGTGTGCTGCTGGTCTACTACATCCAAGCAACTAGCCAACCCAATCCCAGCATTTCAGTTCATGTGTCTGTATGTCTGTCTTTCATTCCCTCTTAACCCGCCCCCAGTCAAATTTCTAGGACTCAGTTCACAGGAATCACAGCACTCTGTTTCATTCCCAATACATCACCAGCCTTGGTCAGCTGGACCACCTGCACATTCTACCTGGATGTGCACAAGTGAATACAGATGAGAAACAGGAATTAACCACAATCACCTGCTTAGCACTGAGTTTGTGATATCTACAGATGCTCTCTGTCACCTCTGGCCCCTGTGTTTAGAATATCTGTTCTAGGCAACACAGATATATAGCCTCCTCACATTACTTGAAAAAAAACTCACTGATGGGCTGGTTTTTAAGATGGTGTCTTTGACTCTGAGCATAAAATTGTCTTTGTCAATATAAGCATTATGTGCTTTAATAAAGTAGCAGGTCTTTTTTTCTTCCCGATTAAACCCCATTCCAAATTGTGTAAGACTTACAGCAATCATGTTGGATCATACTGTGGATAACGGAGAATTTTCTATAATCAACTAATATGTATGCTTGAGTGTTTTCCTCTAGTAAATTTGTTTCCAACTGCTGTGTGTGCTGGGGAGCACTTGGGACCGTCCCAGCTCCTGGAAAGTGCCACACGGTGTAAATGGCTGCCTTCTCATTCCCCAGTTCATTTACTGCTTCCCACTTAAGGCAAGTACAGCCAATTTGCATATTTTTTTCTTTTAAATGCTATAACCTCAACCATTCTATCTGCATATTTTACACTTTTCTTAATTAAAACCTTTTAGAAAGCTCCTCCAATTCATGACTCAGCAGCTAAGTGATCAATTTTCAATCCATCTTATGATTTGACAAAACTCTCATGTTTTCCCTCAAGGCAATTATCTTTCCACTGCCCTTGGACAGAAGTCCGTCTCCTCATTTGATATGTCCACAAGTTTTAATTGTAATATTTATTTAGGCTACATTAAGGATAAAGTTGTCTTTGGTTAATGCTCACCTTTACACGTGGTTCTATTTGTATAATATCTATATATGGAGAATATCCTTAGTGAGGAAATAACTACTGAAGCCTCACAGGCCAGGAACCAGACCACAGAGAACGATGCCTGCCACAGCATGATTAGTTACTGACTACATTCACATCGAAAAAATTAGTTCACACAAAGTGAACTGAATAAATCTGATCCGTGCATTTTTCCTACCTCATTTATATCTGATGCTAGATATTTTTTTAAAAGCACTTTAAATGATTTCTTCAATATAGATTACTTTTGGAGGGAAATAAATTTTAAACATATGAAGAAAATATTTATAAAATGAAGTTATTACACCATGAAGGATCAACTCAACCCAATGTTAGTATCTTTCTTTCTGTCTTCCATTTACAGTTTCCCTGCCAGCTTCTCTACAGTCAAGTACACGAAAGCACTTCCCAGGAATGGTAGAGGTAGTACAGAAAGGTGCACTCATTTGTCAATAAGTTATTGCATCTTCATTACACACATTCCTGAGGGCACCCTGTGGTCCAGTAGAAGGTTAGCAGACATTTATTCTTAAAATAAGGCGCCTGAGAGTAAATACTTGGAGTTGTGTAGCTCAAAAGGCAAAGCCAAGGGCATCATGAAACATTGTCAACATTTTAGATGAAACACTAGTACTTTACCTATTTAAATGCATGAAGTGCTTGCTCCATGCACACGAACACCTGAACTCAGTGCCCAGAAACCATGCAAAGCAGTCAGCATGGAGGTGCACACTTGTAATGGAAACAGATGACAGATATCTGGGACTTGCCTACAGGGAGTTAAAATAGTGGATTCCAAGCAGCGAGAGGCCCTATCTCAAAAATGGGCAGATGGTGACTGGGAAATGCTTGTGGTTAGCCTTTGTCCTACACATGCACATGAACCCAGTTGAGTCTTGGAAGCATTCACTACAGTGGGAGTTATGTCCCTTAAACTTATATCCACATGACCATGCATACACCTTTGTATCTTTACCCAGTGATGTCCCTCCCAGTCTTCTATGCAATATTATTGTCAAGGGGCAGAGTGTGGGTTTATCAGACAGGAATCTAGAAATATAGTCTATAGTGTGCCCTCTCCAAATGTCCATTATTGTCACTCTATGCAGGATGGAGTACATTCATCCTCTTCCCAGCATCTCTTAGGTTTACTGAACAGAGTTCCCTTTTATGTTCATTTCTTCTTCTCCTTTTCTCCTCATCCTCCTCGTCCTCTTCCTCGTCCTTGTCCTCATCCTCGTCCTCGTCCTCCTCGTCCTCCTCCTCCTCCTTCCTTCTTCATTAAATAAGCATCCCTGCCTGCTCTATGTTCGGCATTTAACCTTTCCATTCTGGTTTGCTGTTTTACTTCAGAGACAAGGTGTCTCTGTGTAGTGAAGCCTGGCCTGGAACTTTCTAGTATATTAAGCTGTTCATACATTAATGCAGTCATCCTGTATCAGCCTTCCAGGTGCTAGTATTTTAGAAATGAACATCATATATGCCTATAAGTGTTGCTGAATAGGCAACCTAATAGGCAAACCTAGGTTCTAATTTGAGTTTAGATTTGGAAATATTTTATGTTCTTCTCTGTTTTTGAGTAGAGAATATATGATCAATAATAGTTCTCTAAAAATTATGATATTCCAACATCCTACAGTTTCAATACCATTTAAGTCAAGTTTTTTTTTAAAGAAATGGAGATGATGTGGACCATATTTTTTCAATATTTCTGTATAATTGATACATGCAAAACAACATGATATAATTCTTAGATACCTATTCATATATACATATATTCTTTAAGTATCCTTGCAGCATCCTTTTAGTCCCCTTATTGTTCTGAAGTCTTTATTTTGCTGATGAGAAACTGATATTGCAAAACACTATGCTAATATCCAAATGTAACACAGCTAAAAGTTATAAAGGTGAAATTCCAAGTACAGTTACTGATGGCTGAGACCCTCTCTCACATCACTATGCAGACATTTGACAATAACAGTGTGGTAAAACTTATAGTTGTTGAGACACAAGTGTTGTAAGCAGGATAAAGATAACAAAGTGAATTCTAGGGGAAGTGGAACCAGAAATCACAAGTGACTCATTCCATAAGCACCCAGGAGCTACTGACCTGACAGAAGGCTACCAGGGTGCTAAAGAGGAAACGTGCACACAGTGTCTGCTTCATTACTTCTTCTACCATTCACTTGTGAAAAACAGAAATTCTGAGTCTACTTTGCATTTAGGACCTACAGGCACTGGAGGCACAGTCTTTCAATCAACATTTGCTGATACTTTTTAATTTTGTCTCAAGATATCCAAGGATTTTATATATTTCCTTGTGTGGGCATCCCTATCTTATGGTTGTTGAATGTCTCTTTACTAAATTTGTAACTATCAACTCTGCCCTGGCAGATGTTTTGGGTATTAATCATTTAAAACTGCGTATTATCAAATAATATATTAATATTTAGACACTACTACATCCTATATTTTTCTTCTTTAAATTATTTTATGCAATTGTTTAGAAAATTCAAATGTAATGTTAAGCTATGTGACAAGAAACTGAAAATCATTTGCACCCTCAATAGTGATGACTATATATTTCAAGTAAGGATTAATGAAGAGTTCCAGGACTCTTCTATTTCACAAGCTCTCTTTGAAGTTAAAAAATTGACATTTACTATCTTTTCAACATTCGAAAGTGACATCAACCTCTGCTGCCTATATGTCTGGAGCCAAGGGTATCTCTACGTGCACTCTTTGGTTGATGGTTTTGTCCCTTGAGAGCTCTGGGAATACTGGGTGGATCATATCATTGTTTCTCCTGTGGCACTACAAACCCCTTGAACTCCTTGGGTCCTTTCTCTAGCTCCCCCATTGGGGACCCTGTGCTCAGTTCAATGGCTGACTGAGACTGCCCCCCTCTGTATTTGTTATGCACTAGCAGAGTCTCCCAGGTGACACTATATCTGGCTCTGGTCAGCAAGCACTTGTGGACATCAATAATAGTGTCTTGGTTTTGTAACTGTATATGGGATGGATCCCTGGGTGGGGTAGTCTGTGGATGGTCTTTCCCTCAGACTCTGCTCCAGCCTTTGTCTTGGTATCTCCTTTGGGTATTTTGTTCCCCCTTCTATGAAGTACCAGAGTATCCACATTTTGTTTTTCCTTCTTCTTGGGCATCATTTGATATGTGAAATGTGTCTTGGGTATCCCAAGCTTCTGGGCTAATATCCACTGGCTCTAGACACATAGGCAGCAGAGGATGGCCTTATTATACAGCAAAGGGAGGAGAAGCCCTTTGTCCTGGTAAAACTTGATGTCATAGTGTAGAGGAATACCAGGACTGGGAAGCTGGTTGATTGGGGAAGAGGAGATGGCTTATGGGATTTTCTGGCAAGGGGGAAATAGGAAAGGGAACAACATTTGAAATGTAAATAAAGAATATATCTAGTTAAAAAAGTGAAAGAAAAAAAGAAATGTAAATAAAGAAAATATATAATTAAAAAAGTTAGAAAAGCAACAAATAAACATTAAAATGAATTAAGAACAATATTTATGAGCAAATGAGCCAATTAATATATAAATGTATATTTTATAATAAATTTATTTAACAAGGTCAAAACTTAAAGTATTATTTCTGTTTTATATTTTGATAGAATCTAAAACTATCTTTTAAAAAAATTCCCTGAGAATTAAAAACAAAACAAACAAGGCAAACCATATAGTTTGTGGCTTTAATCACAGCCCTTGAAAGCAGAGTAAAGCAGATCTCTGTGAGTTTGAGGGTAGCCTGGTCTACATAATTTAGTCTGTTCAAGAAAAAAAGCAAGAAATGATGTTAATTATTTCAATGATCTATGGTTCAGTGTATTTATGTTCCAGACATGTTTTTTCTATTGACTTTATCACAGTCTAGTACAAGGTAAGAACCACTCCTTCTTCAGTACCTGAGGCCTTCTCTGCAGTTGTTTTCACATTCAAGCAATGTTCATCCGATTCTACACAGTGTGACTATTTTCTAAATTTTAAAATTCTCAATCTGTTAGATGAAAATAATCTTTGGACTGGACTCGATTGACACTGCTGTGTTTCTCTGTACTGTGCAAGCGCACACAAGTGACATCTCTTCCACTGTCTCTACCACTGTCCCCTCTGAAATCTCTCTGCCTTTGGCTATCCATGAGTCCATATGATTCTTATTAAATGAATAATTTTCTAGGACGCCTCACCATGGCAGTGCCAGATCTGAGTAGTTGATTGCTGATCTTGGAGTCCCTCAGGCACACTGCTCCGGAGGAGAACACAGTGAATGAATGTTGTTCCTTTTGTAGTTTGTCTACTGTTACTAATAGCTAGATCAACTGTATTTTTTCTTGGTCAAGACAGCATTTGCATGGAGCGTTATCTTGTAATTTGTTTCTTTTGTGTTGTTTTCAAGACAGGGCTGCTTTGTGTATCCTGGGCTGTTTGATAAATTGCTCTCTACGGAGCAGACTAGCCTTAAACTCACAGAAATCTACCTGCCTCTACCTCTTAAATGCTGGAATTAAAGGCATGTACCCATACCATCCACCAGCTTGCTTTTCTATATTTAATTTTATATGGTTCTTCATATATCTGAAGATATAGATATAGATATCTATATCTATACATCTATACATCTATACATCTATACATCTATACACCTATACACCTATACATCTATACATCTATACATCTATACATCTATACATCTATACACCTATACACCTATACCTATATACCTATATAACTATATACCTATATACCTATCTATATATCTATATATCTATATAATCTATATAATCTATATCTATATCACCATCTCCAACTTTAGTAGGTAATTTAATATGGCTACATGTGCTGTATATGTCATTTTCTCTGTGCTATGTGATGAGTTCTGTGTACATACATTTGTCCTCTTCTCTGTTAATTATTTTCTTCATCTCAATTCTATCACAATAAACACACAGACAGAGTTACATCTATCTCATGCATCTGTCACATTTCTATTTTTCTTTTCCAAATCAGCACATGTCAATATGAAGAAAGATGTTTATAAATTTTTAATAGTGTATGTCAGGACAACATAGCTTCTATCAGAACGTGAAATCGGTACTGTTCCTCTAACTTTAGGGCTTACATATTGTTGTTGTTTTTTTTATTTTTTGTCACTATATTTCTGTTAAATATGCCTGGCTCCAGCATGCTTGATATATTCTTTCCCTAGTAGATGTGTTGTGAATCACTCTATGGTAAAAGAATACTTCTCTAGTCACAAAATCCTGAAGAGTTTTGGTATCTTTAAAAATGTCTAAAGAGAGTGATCTGTATCTTTCAATCATTTACATTTCATTGGCTGCACTCCCAAACGAGCCTATGTCTCTATTAGCTTTTAGCATTTTGTACTGAATAATGAGGTATACATCAGTTCATTTTTAAGTGAAATGAATACTACTTATAAAATATTTTTTCTCTTTTGTCAATGCTATTTGTCACTGACGGTTAATTTTTGTGTATTTTATCGACTCCATAGACTGTTCACTCAGCCCCATTCTCAGCTTTAATACTTGGTGTCGTTTTGTATTAGACAATTGCTTGAACTTTTGCTTCTTGATTGGTGTGAGATTTTTCTTTATCTTTTGCGATTTCCATTACCCTCCTTATTCTGTATGCTCTGCATCATGTTGCTATTTATGGCAGGTTTCAGCATTCAATGATAATTACCAAAAATATTATTTAAATTACTTTATACTATAATGGCCATTTCATCTCATAATTCTGACATATCTAATTTGTGCTACATTGTTTTTCTTTTGTGCAAATTATAATTTGTTGATATTTTGTTCTTTACTTTAAAGAAGGATGGGGCATGTAATGTTTGCCACAGAGATGGGTATTTCTTCATTTCTCTTGTAGTGAAGATTTAAACTCCTCAACACATAATTTCGAATGTCAACATTTCTATCTTCCTCCAGTTGCTTGTTGCATCTCTGTTAGGCTACTGAAAGCTTTGTTTTGGACACAGAAATCACATTTAGCAATAAATGCCAAATTCTCAGAACCTAGCACCAACTAGGTCTCTTTTTGCATCATCTCTAGAACTTTTTCATCATGGATATAGAACATAAATGGAAGGTGTCTCCTCCAAGTCTACTTCTGAATTCTATCCTAAGTTGGGAATCCCCGTCTATGTGTTTATAAACCTTTGGTGACGTGAAGAAAAATCCCATTTGGTGAGTGAAAAGCAAGCATCAACCTTATGATGCTGTATTTGATGGAAGTTCTGTGTCTTCCACACCAGGCTCTGCCTCAACAGGGCTACCACCCTCACAACTTGGTGAAGCTAAAGTGCTTCCAGGTCTAACACAATGCATCGCAGAGTGCACATGGGCTTTTCTCCACTTTGATGTTTTTAGAAGATCATATTGTTAGACTTGGGATTAAAAAATGTCTATTTCTACATAACTTTTGGTAATTTACTCTCAGAGTGAAAAAAAAACTTTTTAAGGAACAGAAATCCAAAGTAATTTTTACTTCAGTGAAGGTTTGTAAGTGTTGAGTTTTAAAGTCATTGATCCAGCTGCAGTGACTTTATGTTCTTGTTGACTGCCGGCAACTGTTAGAATATACTGGGAATATTTTTTTCAGTTTTAGTCATATTTTTGCAGGTGGTAAACCTAAAACTCATAAAGAAAAATGGGCTATAAAGTTGAGAGTCCCCTCTACCTACTTTTCAGCTATAACTTTATGTTTGGTTTGATTAAAGTTATTCCTATTTTGGTTATAATTCTGGTGCCTATGTTGGCATCTATAGTGACCAGAGATTCGCTGTATTGAAATTGAGTTTTCTGTCTCTCTGTCCACGCAGTTTGTATGTATGTGTGTGTGTGTGTGTGTGTGTGTGTGTGTGTGTGTGTAGAGAACAAAGGCCAACCTTAAGGATCATTACTCAGAAGCACTATAAGCCCTATACCATTCTTCCCTTTTTAAAAGATTTATTCATTTTCATCTTGTATGCATGAGTGCTGAATGTGTGTCTGTGAATCACATATGGCAATATCTGCAGAGGCCATAAGAAGCAGCCAGATTCCCTGGCACTGGAGTTACAACAGTTTGTCACTGGGTCATTTAGGAAGCAGCCACTGATTTTTTTTTAATATTAAGTGTGTATTTATTGATTTATTGGTTTTTAATTTTTGATATATTTAACATATGGAAGTGATTAGGTATAAAATGGCATTCACTAAACTGGGGAGTTCCTACCCAACCCCACATTTTTTCCCTCCTCAGTTTTCCCAAATATCTCTAGTGTAAATATTATAACAGACATTTTTATTATTAAGGCTATTTATATATTTATTTTCCTACTTAGAATATTAATCATGGAAAAGTCAGACTCCTTTTAAGTATTTTAGTATAGTGTTCAAGGCTACACATAAGAAAAATGAAATGCATTCACAGGTACTCAATACTGGATTTCAACATTTATCAACTCATGGACAATCTTGTTTCATCTATAACAGGCTCACTTCTTTGGAATGTCTCTAGGTATCATATATAACTATATGTACAATGGCATACTAAAATATTACAAATAATTCCTTAATATTATCAAGTGTTCTATCAATGGACACATTATCTCATTCATTGGGAGGAACAGTTATTGGTTGGATCTTTTTCAGTTAGTTTTCTTGTATTAAGGAATAAAATAGGGAACTGAAGAGGACCACTCTAAAGAGTGTTTACTGGTCTTGTAGAGAACCTTGATTCAGGTCCCCACATTCAGACCAGGTGGCTCATACCAAAAGTCCAGTTCAGGTGATCTGACACCCACTTCTAGCCTCTGATGGAACCTGTATACATGTGGTACAGATAATATACACACACGTGTTAATGGGAGAAGACTTACTTCTTGAGCATTTCCAAAGCAGCCAGTGTTTTTAACTACTGTGCATTCTTACTAGTCTCCACCATGGACTTTGAAAAGGGAGGGTCTCTCTTTAGAAATTATGGCTCGCAGCTTGGATAGACTTCCTGAGCAGTGAGCCCTAAGGTTCTGCCTGTCTATGACTCCTGGGAATTTGGATTACAACGTCATGCCTCTACATGTAGTTTGTCACATGGGCACTAAGGATAGAATCTAGGACATCACTTTCTCAGCCAGTACTTTACCTACTGAATTTTCTCCTTAGCCCTAAACTCTGATGACTTGATGGTGGGTGATGCTGAATCTAGGACCTTACTCCTTTGGAAGTAATGGCACAAAAGAACATTTATCTTGTATACTGTGTGAAGTTCACTACTGAATTATTTTGAAATATGAAACCACAATGACTATATTCAGAACCTAAGACAATCTACTCTTGTCCATCTGATAGGTGATAAAGGGTAATGACAGTTATGGTCATCACATTACTCTTTTTTCCCCTCTGTTTAATAACACAATGGCACTAGCTGGCAGGGTATCAGAAGCCCCCACCAAGACAGAACTCTGGCAAGGCAAAGGTAGCAGCTGTACAAACTCCACAGAACAGAATAGAATGTTCTCTCTATTGATTTTCAACCCCAAAGGAATAAGCTATGCAAAGCTTGGTTAAACATAATTTTTAAAAACCACATGGAATGCTATCTTCTGTAGTCAAGTAGATTAAAAAATCTTCATGCACATATACATACATTTACATAGACATACATTGTATTTAGATAGGTATGAAACTTATAATGTTGTATAACTTAAGGCATAAGAAATACAAAGTAGTTCAAACTTTGCATCAGAATATACTATATTTTAATCTTAATGCCAAAAATCATATTCGCACAATTAATGAAACAAGAGAATCTGCAGCCTGTCTCATTTCACTGTGTCCTGACCACCATGTCCTGCCAAGATCATCAGGGCATTAAAGTGGGAGAGACTTTTCTCAGTTATTAGTGTGTCTAAAATCCTCTATATTATGGAATTTGGGCTTGATAAAGTTTTGTTCAGAACAGAAACACATTGATGAATTGTGAACAATTATCAAGGTATATGTTCTTACTGCTAAATTGTCTCTGGCTACCCAGGTGGATGAGAAATTTCAAAATCATTTTGATATAATCTGAATCCTCCATCTAATGTTTGCAAAGAACAATTGTGATCTGTTTAGGTTTCAAGGTGTTGAGTAATAGCATATGGTACTTTTAGCATGTCTTGCTATAATGAAATATACTTAAGTGACACCATTGTAACCTGGCTTACATTGGGAATGCTCAATGAGTCAATGGTGAATCAAGCATACAATTTTGTGAGTAATGTGCAATTCTTTATGAAAGACTTATCTATCTTTCCCATTTCACAATTTTCACATAATGTGTTATTATCGGTATTGGATTACATATATTTATTTTGCCCTTTGGATTACAGTTCCATAGTGCATTGTTTCATTCCTAGATGTTGTTTATTGTTTGTTTTTAATCGGTTATTTTCTTTATTTACATTTCAAATGTTATCCCCTTTCCTGGTTCCCCCCCAGAGACCCCCCCTATCCTGTACCTACTCCCTTGCTTCTATGAGGGTTCCCCACCCTCCCACCCACTCCATGATGGTTGTTATTTAATCACTGGATGACCAGAATTTAAGAAATCAGTGTATGCTGATGATAATGGGGATGAAGACAGCATTGTTGATCTCAGTGGTGTCTCTGATGCCTGATTACACATGGCTAATCATTCATATTGATTATCATTCTAACAACTATCAGGTAAACCTCCACATTTAATAAGCTCAGAGTGCATACTTAGACGAATTACACCTTCTCAGACACAGGAGACAGAGGCAGGAGTCAGACTCTGGTCTGTCTGACTCTAGAGTGGGTCCTCAGCTCCACTGAGCTTTATCATCTATGACCATTTTGTCAGGGAGACAACTAAAGATAATCTCTCATGAACAGTCTTTCCTACCAACTCTCTCAGATTCTTTCTGGAGATATCACTTATCACTGACAAAACAAATGTGGGTCAGCTTTAACTTTTTAACTTAGGAAAAAATAAGGCCGCATTAGCTCTTTCCCCAAGTCACAGATGTTTCCTACAAGGCACTGTGACATGTTGTCACCAGGGCCATGGGCTCATTAGTGAGCTTGCTGTTGTCAGCTGTCTGTCGATTGTTTCTTTAAGGGAGTCTCTGTGCTCTTTCGAGTCATTTAAGTTAACATCCTTAGAGCAGAATCAACATTCCAACCTTGTCAAGTGGTGTTAATTGAAAATAAATAACCAAACATCGCAGCTGTGCTCTGCTCTTTAGCTATTCAGAAAAATCAAAGCATCAACACCAACAGCATTTTGTGACACGCTGAGTCATGAATCATGGATAATGATACTTGGTGTCTAAGGACATGTATGTTTCTCAGGCCCTGAGCCAAGAGCTAAGATGAGGTCAGTGCTCCTGTGAAATTCATTTCAGAGAGGAGGGAACTGGACCCCTAAGAAAAGCAATAACATGCCCAGGACCCGTGGCTTATGAGTACAGAGCTGGGCTTCCAATAGGATTTATATGCTTGTGTTCTTAATTATTGTGTAAAATTTCCACACTGCTACAGTAATAGTGCTTGAGGATTGTGCATCTCAGTTTACACCTATGGGGTGGCTCTTTCTGCCATATTCCATAAAGGATTCCCTCTCATCCCCTTAACAAGGATCACATCATTTGTCAAATACATGGGCAGACTCTTGGAGGATGCTATGGAAGGTCCCAGAGGATTAAATGAGATAATGTGGTGATGAATGGCCAAGTTCATCTTGATGCCTAAAGTAATGAATTTCAGAAGTTTCAATTGTGTATCAATGATATAATGATATAGTCAATAGAGTTGGCGAATCATGAGTTATGAAAACATGAATGAATCTCCATGAATTGACTGCAGGATTTAACAACAGGATGCTGACTGTGTGGTTGAAATTTCCACTCCCATCTCTCCTGTTCTCTCTAGGTGTAGGTGCCTGCCCTCCTTCCGATTGGCCTGTATTTTACGTTTTCTGTTGCTTACTCCTTTCATTTTTCTCCTAATATATGCTATCACAGAATGTGATTTTTGAGTTTGAATCTTGTTAAAATAATATTCTGAAAAAGCTGCTTGTGACGTACATGTATGTAATGTTGTTTATAAGATTTTTATGCTATTATAAATGTTTTGGGCTCATAAAGTTTCATTACTATAAGATATTCTACTTTTATCAATCATTTGTCTTACATATATAACTTTCTTTAATGGACATTTGGTCACTACTAAATTGTCTCCTACAAAAAATAAGAGAACCAATGTTGCTGCAAACATATTTTACACACTTCTTGATAATCTGTCTTCCCCAATGAATTTATCAGTAATTATATATGAATTTTCAAGAATGTACAACAGTACAATAATTGATATTATTTCTAAAGGTTTGGCCATTTTATTATGCATAAGATGTACAATATGGACTTAATTTGAATCTAGTTATTTAGTTTGAAGCCTACATATAATACACATGACCTAATTATATGCTTTCTTTGTTAGGTTAGTACCTGTAAATATTTATTGATTACATCAATTACTATAAATACGCATGCATGTACTTATGAATGTTAATATATAGAGGCACTTTCTAATAATTAAAAATAATCAGCTACTACATACAGTTACTGAATTAATTTTGTCATATAATAAGTAAACCTTATGTTGAACTAAAAATATAAAAGGCAGTAATATGTCCTCTCTCAAGGTAACACATTATGTTCACACATTATTAAGCATTTTAATATTTTGATATTTAATTATTAAGATTATTAGATACTATTTTAATATAGAAAAGTTTACAGTTTCTTAAAAATGTAGGTCCTATTTCTTCCTGGCCATTATCATGCAGTAGTGGAACCAACCTAAGGTAAAAATGGCTGATATTTTATTTATGAAATTCTTGAAATTAACAATTAATTTTTAATGTTCAAAGTTTTGTCCAAGCTTATATCTATCCTTGATTAAGTTCTGGAAAATTTAGTTTTCTAATGAATTTAGCAAACTGACAATTTTTCCCCAATACTTCTTTTAATTTTATATTAAACTTGAAGTCATCCAGTTTTTATTATTGATATTATTCATTCTGCAACATTTAGAAGATTGCCTACTTTATTTACAGATTACCATTTATTGTTTTGCATTATACTTCATGCATACCTGAACATCAATTCAGTAATATATTACTAATAATTTTATTCTGAGTCACACACCTTTTGCTCTCAACACTTTACTTTATACTGACATGTACTTATTAATACTTCCTAGAGTTAACCCACTGGATGCCAAAAATCTCAGCTTTCTTTAATTTTCAAGGTGTGTGCATGTGTGTGTGTGTTTATGGATGTTTTTGTGTGTGCAAGTCTGTGTGAGTGTATGTATGTCTGAGTGTATGTTTGAATGTGTGTTTTATATGAATGTGTATGAGTGAATTAGAGTGTCAGTCTATACGTGCGTGTGTGTTTGAGTGTGTGTTTAAATGTGTGTATTTGAGTGTCTGTGTGTTTGCGTTTGTGTGTGTTTGTGTGTGTGTTTGTGTGTGTGTGTGTGTGTGTGTGTTATCTAGCCAGTTAGCTTTTAGTGATCCTCTTTTCTGCATCTCTCCCTAACATCAGGAGTATTAAAATTATAACCCCACACTACCATTACAGGCTGTTAAGTGCGTGCTGGAGAATCCAAATTCACTTCCTCATGTTGTGATTCAACTACTTTACCCTCTTAGCTGTCTCCTCAGTCTTAACCCCTTCTTTACAGTGAACTTTTTCTGAACATATAGTTCTAAACTGGTAGTCGTGTTCACTGTTCAAAGACTTCATGATCACTTCTAAGGCACTAGTGCAGCAGCTGCAGGGGTCAGCTGCTTTCTTTCCCAGGACCTTTCCTTCTCTCATTATTTTCAAGACGGATGGGACTATCTCAAACCTCAAGTGCACATTATCCAGAGGGTGTCTTCCTCCTCAGGTTCCTCGGTACACATGGGCCCCCAGCATCCCCCCCCCATGGTCTGTGTGACTTGGAAAAGTCACAGCCTTTGGCTCTTTGTTCTTCTGATCTTATTCCTACCTTTCGCTCCTTAACTGTAGTCACCTGAAAGTTCTTACTGTTACATTTGTATTGGGTTTCTTTTAAAATCCACTGCCAAAGTGGAGAACATTTTGGCTCTTATTTTTCCTGTGTCATAGGTTTCTGTAAATAGTTCATATCAACATTGTATTCTACACATTAGACACATCTGTTTAAAGGATGATTGTAAATCTGGAAACGTCCCTTCTTACACCTTTTGCCCTTTGCAACATTTTTCTTTCTGATTTGTGATGATAGAGTGGGTCTTCAAAGTTCAAGTGTTCACACTTGTGAGTCCAAGGCTGTTCTTAAGAGCCAGAGGGTGTTGCTGCACTGTGGCTTGCTAAGCTCCGTTCTAGGTTGTTTTAACAAAAAGAATCAAAACAGAAGCACAGGTAATAGAAATGTCATCAACCATCTACTTTTCCCAGTGATTTGAAAGATATGATCTAAATTATACTGAGAAAGAGGGACTATATTTCTTTTATTTTCTGTAATCTCTGAGCCTGTAATCAATCAGCATAGTGAGCTTCAAGCACTATCTTAATTTTTGCAAAATTACCTTGTTTCCTATTAATATATAGTGAGAATGAAGATTGAATAGAAATGCTATTCCTTTTTTAAAAGATCTCTTTATTCTCAGATTATATTAATTTTATATAAAATCACAAAATCTATGAGTGTACAACATTTCTTCACATTATTGGGAGTATATTATTTTTATGTAACTAAGTTTTTTTGGTTTATTCCACTTAAATTGAAAGCTTAGGAAATGCTTTATGCCTTGTAACTATGTTGTTATTTTCAGATCAATCAATTACACTGGGAAAGTTAAGAAGACAATGAATCGTTCAGCATTTTCTTTAATTTTTTGAAATTATAATATAGTTAGTTTGATTCTAGGTGAATATCTGAGGGCCTGCATGTATGTGTGGTACATTCATGTGGTCCCCACAGGGGCTAGATGTGGATACCAGATATCCTAGAACTGGAGGTGTAAGCCATCCAGTGTGACTGCTAGAAACTGAACCCGGGTCTTTTGCTGTAACAAATGCTCTTAACTAGTAAGTTATCTCTGTCTGTCTGTCTGTCCATCTATCCTATATCTATCTATCTATCTATCTATCTATCTATCTATCTATCTTTCTATCTACCTATCTATTTTCTACCTACCTACCTATTTACCTAACTATCTATCATCTATTCTCTATGTGTGTATGCATGCATGTATGTGTTCATGATCACAATAGCTATTGTACATATAGAGATGGCAGAAGAATTTCAGCAGTTCACTCTGTCCTGTAGCCAACTGGTCTTGGGGTCAGATCATAAGTTGTTAAGCTTTTCCAAAGGCAATTTCACAGATTTACTCATCCTTCATCCTAGAAAGACTATACCTGGAGGTCACCTAACTCATTCTGAGGGCATCCAGAGTTTTCCTCCAACTCATTTACCCTAATACAAAAAATAATGAATTTCATTTTTCCCTAGCAAGCTGTCCTTTATGATTCTTAAGTCCAGGTTCATTTATAGTGCACACCATAGACAGATGAGATACATCCCAATTAACTATTTTTTAAACAATAAATTCTTCACTATTTTCTTCTAGTAAAATCTACATGCATTTTAGTAAGGAGCAGTGACCAGGTCAGTCCATTCCCATAGAGACTCCTTCCTCAATATTGTTTCCATATTTTTTCATGACATTTGGCTAGTGGGGCAGAGAGAAGGCTTTTGGACAAGTTACTACTGATAGTGTCAACTTGAAATAAATTTTCATGCTGAGTGCTTGATCTCCAACTTGTAGCAATTTTTCATTCTCTTTATTTGGTAGCACAGGTCAATGAGTGGTAGGGAGTCTCTTCACAGGCATCGCCCCACTTTCTGCAAAGCCAGCATCATGTTTCACAAAGAAGAGATTGATTTTGAAACTCCCCGAGTCATTTTGGTCATTATCGTAAAAGCTCATACTTAAAATATAAACAAGGACCACTATGGGTGTGATCCACATACAGTCAATTTGCAATTAAAGTCACATTCAAGGATGGAAATTAGTAGCATTATGTATTCTCAATTGTCAGTCTGCTGTTAGTTTAGCTGAACCTACTCTTGAAGGCTGAGTGTCAGGTGGGAAGGCTGTTCACTGTTTGGTGCTCAATGACAGCAATCTGAGCTTATCTGGCGGGTTTCTCTCTGCACCATTCTGCTTCAGCACAGGGGTAATAAACCCTGAGCTGCATTTGATAGCCGGCTGGAGCAAGGACTGTGATCAACTGTGACGAACAAGATAAGGCTGGAGTAGCTTATTGGAGGCTGTGCAATGTGTTCACCAGGGCCCTGAATCTCTCAGGAGTGTCCACTGAGTACACTGCATGCAGCACGAGGCAGCAGGAAAAGCTCTCCACTACATTTCACAGTAATGACCTGAAATCCAACCACCATAGCGGCTGTAAATAAATAAATATATAAATTTTTAAAATTTCATTGCCTTAGGTCTGAGTCAGTTTATCCACAGACAGCACTTGCCCAGAAAGCTTCCTTATTGTTTTTCTTTTTAAACAATAACACCAGAAGCAGTGGACTCTGGCTGATATGTCAAGCAGGTGTTTTCTGTTGTTTTTGTGATTTTTTTTTAAAAATAACTGTCTCTTAAATACTTTTGGCTATAATAAACATGATTGATAGAACAATGGTACTATAATCCATATTCATGGATTTCAGTGCTTTCTAAACATGAACAACGAATGTTCATTTAAAGGGACTCTCCAAGTGAGCAGTATATTGTCTACCCATAAAATCTATTAAATCATGCCTCTCTCTTCCTGTTACTTAAAAAGTTTAGAGTTGGGATTTTATTTCCAGTAATCATCATGATTCAGTTGTTAGAACTTCCAAACTCTTTTTTATGCCTTGGTCCCACATTACAGAGTCTGCAGTGTATAAATCAAGTACACATCTCCCAGAAGCTGCTTTCAGATTTCCTTCAGCACTAAACACCATCCCTCATCACATGGGTATCAGCCCAAATCACAGCCCATTCATATCATAGTACAGTCTGAGTTCCAGGTTAGTCTCAGGTGTGGGCTGAATAATTGCTGCTGGGTTTAATTAAAACTCACTTGCACCTCTCACAGTCCATTAACATCTTCATAGTTGGCCTTAACATTCTCACTGAATAATAGCCTCTAATGAAGCATGACACCTTGCAGGCACATGGTGTAAGTTTCATTTCAGAATCACCCTTGCTCTCTTTCAGTATTAAGAAGCGTCATCATAACGTTCCCCTGAGCTGCATGGCAGAGGCAAGTGTGGAAGAGCCGAGGTGATCCTTTACTCTCTTATTATTCTCCATGATAAATAAGGACGACTGTGCTATTGTCCTGAGCATCAGGGTTTTCCAAGGAGAAAATGATTTGAACAAATGATAACTGTCCAGGCCAGGGATTGGCACTGTCTAAAAGTTAAAAACAGTGCACCGTGCTCAACAGCTTCCTCCCTTTCAGATCTTTCTGTAACAAATGAGCAAAACAGTCAAATATTATTCTCTTTAGACATAAGTCAGGCAAGATGATTCTATGGACTCCATGAGACTTCGGAAAATTTTTTATTCTCATTTGCTGTAGCACATAATGCCTGCTAACAGTGTGACAGGCCAGGATGGCCCTTTTTCCTCATTAGCGTCATTAGGGAGAAGATATGGAAGGAGTGGAGCAGACAGATCGTTCTGATTAAGTATATCGAATTTTCTCAGTAAGCGTTCTGTTAAGTGCTAATAGCTGCTTTTGGGGATATCCACTTTTTAAGTGTTTGTAAGAGAAAAGGATGCATGCAAGCACAGTGTCAGTATCAACACCTTGTCTACACTGTTTAGAAATTATGTTAATGTTTTCTATTAGTCTTTGTCCCCAATGATAATATTTAGATGAACAATTCATAGTGGTATATGCATATAATCTGGCTCTAGGGGAGTAGGGACAGGAGTATTGGAAGTTCAAGGCCAAAACCAACTACATAGTGAGACAGAGTTCAGTCTGAGCTACATGAGACTTTAAAAATAGTCAAAGTTGAAAATTGGTCAAAGGACTTGGGGATACACTTCAATGGTAGAGTGCATTTTAGCATGCATGAGTCTCTAGTTTCAATATCAGATACCACTAAAATAAACAAACCAACAAAAACAACATACTATGCATACATGGGGGAGCATCATAAACAACAGCTAGCAGTTCTCAAATGAGAAAGTAATTTGCACAAATAATAACTGTTGTGATAAGTTCTTTCCACTGCGTTGAAATCATCTTTGCTTACTTTAGTTTACAAGGAGTGCCAACTTGTACTACCAGTGAATACTGCATTCAAGCAGGACAGACTGTAGCTACCAACCAGTAGGAAGTTCACTCAGGTTAGATGCCAGCTATTAGCTAATATGCAATTCAAACCGTACAGATTTCAGCTACCAGGAAATATGGAGTTAATTTAGTACAGAATTCATGGAGAAAAGATTTTTTTCAAGATATGCTAGAGGCAAATGCTTACTCATGCTCTAGCCAGTTAGCTACCCAGCTATTCCATGTAATTTGTGCCTGTACACTTGCAGCCAGCATTCATTCTGTGGGATAGTGTATTCAGGGCATGTCCCACAACCACATCAAGTGAACAAACTCAGTCTAAGTATCTGGTCATAGTAAAACAACAAAAAATATACATTATAAGCTAGAAAGCCAAGCCAAGACATAGTTTCTATAAAGATGTTCTTGATTCAGTGACATTTCAGTCTGTGGGTGGTGTCAAGTTTGGTTCATAACTGTTCTTTTCATTGTC
Organism: Apodemus sylvaticus; assembly: GCF_947179515.1. Lineage (NCBI taxonomy): Eukaryota > Metazoa > Chordata > Mammalia > Rodentia > Muridae > Apodemus > Apodemus sylvaticus. The sequence continues at coordinate 125,785,454 of NC_067478.1, read as the reverse complement.
AAATTCAAAGTTTCTCAACATCTCCTAAAAGCTGTCCATGCAGTCTGTCTGGCCTTACAGTGTTTTGTCACCAAGGAAACTGAAGTTTCTAGCGACAATGAGAGCATTCTCGTGTATTTTGTATTTGATAAGATTGGGTTTGAGTTTGGGGTTTATGAGGCAGACTTTTACTTAGAAAATTGCATCAGCTTGGAATCCATTATGTAACTCAGGGTGGCATTGAATTAATACAGGTCCTCCTGACTCAGGATCCTGAGTACTGCGATTACAGGTATGACTTACACACATGCTTTTTATTTTCATTTTAATTTGTAAATATCTATGATCCTTAGTAATCTATTTAGTTGAGTCCTACTTTTCCCCCACTGTTTCCTCAGAAATCATCACTTTGAGAGCCTTTGCATGCAATATTTCAAATGGTATATACTAATTCATATACTCAAATCAACCAATATACTAATTCATACAAGAAAAGCTTTGATTATTGAAACATGTAGAATTTGTTGATCACTTGTTTGCTCTTTTACAAAACACACTATTGCATCTCCATTCATTGCCACTGATGGTCATAATTCACAAACATGGAAGTCATTGCATAATGTTGATGAAGGCTTCCATCTTACTCTTGCATCTCACTAACTTACCTTTAGTATCTACCTTCAGGAACAATACTAGTTCATCTATCCTTATGGCAAACACATAGGAAAAGCATCATCAAATGGAAGATGCAGAACATGGGAATAGGATCACAATACCAGAACTCAGGGCTTCCATCAATCAGCTTTGCTATATAATGAAACACCTACTATTTTAGCTTTCAGTTTTTATCGCTGAAATGAGGGAAGGGATTACAAGAAATCATCTCCAAGCTCATTTCCAACCTGAGTTTCAGAATTCATCACATTTCAGAAGAGTGTGTAGCAGTTTTGTCATCCAACAAAAAACTGTTGTGGGACTCCCAGGGTCTTAAAAAGAGCCATGGTAGAGGTCCAGCAACTCCTGGATCCCTTAACAAGTGAGCCAGTGTGGAGGTCCTGTGAAGAATAGGCCATTTACTACGAAGACAGGTGTCATACAGCATCACTGAAGACTCTTCAGAAAAATAAAAATGAAGCCTACTGTAAATACTCTAAAATGCCTTGATGATAAATCAAGGAGTCAATATTTTACTACTAACAATAAGATATACATTGTTTATAAAGTCAATAGGCTGAATAATTGAATTTCGTAGTTATAAATAAACTTAACAAAGAGATAGATTGAAAATCCTGATATAAACTCAGATACAGTGCTAAAAAATACTGTATAGTGCTTCACACTGCTGCAGCATCTAGCTTAAGCAAGTAAAGCAAGGAGAATCTGTGTGAAGGACAGACCCCTACACCGCTAGGCTATACCACTTCAACTATTCCTAAGGACCATTAGATAAGAAACTTAAAAAGTACACTTAGAATCATGGTGGAAAGTACAAATATGAACTTACTCAGTTTTTAGATTTCTTTTTAATTCTGGGATTCATGGAAAGGTTCCTGCCTGACATTAGAAACTTTTACATGAATGTGTACATTCAAATGGCATAACTATTTGCATTTATGGCTGTTAACCAGAAGTTTCAAAGACCAGACTTTTACTCTCAATGGGTTTCTGGCTGAGGTGCTCAACTAGGGACTGAGATATGCAAAGGTCACATGGACTTAGAAATTCAACACTAAATATTTTGAAATTTGTGACATTTCAGCATTTTCTGTCCTAAAGAATTATATAGTCAAGGAGAAGTAAAGTTTCTTTTAGCATTATAAAACAAGGAATACACTTTCCAGGTTAACTTCCAAAGGGTATTAAAAATCCATATTAATGAAAATATGGAAAGAATTTTATTGCATGAACCTTTCAACTCTGTTTAAAACACCTATAATAGTGTGGCACCTAATTATCACTCCTACTGCTCTATTTTTTCTCTAGTTTTCCCTAAGAGTTCAGAGCAATTTGCATAGATAATACACTTTGAGAGAGGAAAGTTATTTAACAGGATAATAGAAACTGAGGAACATGAAATTTAGGAAGTTTGATCACTATCACATGGTAGATGGAGAGAGTTACCACTTGGTGTAGAAACGCAACTGGGTAAAAATATAATATTCCAATTACATTTTGTTCAATCTTAGAAAATTAGTTAATGTTATTGAGCTTCACTAATACTATAAGCACTAAATAATACCCACTTAGGGTGGCATAGAGGGTTGCAATGATATAGCATAATTAAGTGTGTACCAAGCTGTGACATACTCTTTTATAACATGTCACTGTGGGGTAGTCCACTGTCCTCCGAGAATCTGACTGTGATGTTTGCCTGCCTCATGCTCATTGCAACACTTGATAAATGCACATGCATTCAGACTAGACCCCATTCCTCCTTTGTGACTTCGAACTTCATACATGGATACTAAGACTAGGTATGGACCATGAGCATGAAGGGGAATGGAGGTCCTAGAATGAAAAAAAACAGTCTGGGGAGAACAAAACAAACAAACAAACAAACAAACAAACAAAAAAACAGATAAAACTTAAGAAAACAAGGGATCAGGAGTAGAGTAACATCAAACACCTGCTAGCAAGGGATTGTACAAGAACCCACAAAGTAAGATACAGAGATCAGCAAGCCAGGGAGAACTAGCTTCTGAAACATCGAGGCTTGATGCAGGGACTAAAATCTCAGAAGACACTAGGAAATTCTTTTTCTTAGATGCAGATTGTTTAGCGCAAAAGGATCTCCACTCATTCAAAGGATGTCCACTAGCCTGCATGTGTTGCAAAATAAGCAAATGACATGAAAACACCTTGGGCTCTTTCTAAGGACTGATAAAATGACGTTTACCACTCCCAGTCCTAACTGTTCGATAGTTACATTATCAATGTGCAACCTAGAGAGAAAGGAAGTTATTAATAGAAATAAAATTAAATTTGTTATCTTTTGTGAATCTTTTAATGACCTGGCCAATACACAGCCTTTCCTAGAAAAATGCTCATTAAATATTAAACTGATCTAATATTTTACTCTTTATCTAAAAGTAGCTAGATTAACTGGCTAACTCATGTGCTCATTCACTCATTCACCAAACATGAATTTTTTCTCCTATATTAGGCTTATATTAAAAGACAAACCAGAGGTTAGAGACATTTTTGCAAAACAATAAGGAATGAATTGTTATGCATAGGATGAATTCAGACTATGCTTGTTTTACAGCTTACAAAATACTGAGAGAAGAAAGATGACCCCCTGAATTGCTGAGATCCCACAGGAGCTGAACTGCAGAACGAAAACCTGTTACAGTCTAACTGCTAGGACTAGAACTGGCCTATCTCACCCCTCATTTAATAGTTTTTAATTACTTCATGCTGTGAGAAAATTTTTGACCTTCCTATTACTCAGTGGAAGAAACAAAGAATATGTAATAATACCATCCAGTAGAAGAGACATCCTAATGTGATTGCTTTACTTCAGGTGCAGAATTTTCCAGTAATCAAGTGTTCTTTATGAATAACTCTATATTCAATCAGACCTCTGGACTAAATCAAAATCAGGACAATGTGTGCAAAGAAAAAGTATCTGTGAATTATTTGGGAATGGTGGAAGTATTGTTACTTCGAAACAGATTTCTAATTATAAAGCATTGCCAGAGGTCTAGTCAAGCATATCTGGCAACTGTTAGGACGGATATTCTCAGTATGGTACAGAAGAGATGTAGATGCTTTGCAGAAGAGGAATAAAAAGATCCTTCATTCTAGACTTGGATTTATGTACCAGCAGGACAAACTCTCAAACTTTGATTCACGCCATCGCTGTAACTCTGGGGATTTCTTCTAACTTGACTGTTATCTTAAAATGTTTCCCAGGAAAGAAACCGGAGCTTCCAGCAATACATGCATACAGTCTAAAATTGGGACTAGAAACAATGATAGAAAGGGGGAAGAGAGCACAATTTAGCCATACTAAAAAACCTTCAAGCTACTGAGAGAGACATCTACTGGGAACAACTGAGAAGTATAATTTCAAAGGGGTTAATGACATCCATTGATACCTTGAGATCCATGAATTCTTTTGTTAGCACATATATTGATCAGCCTCAAAGAACTGAAGTAAACCAATTTGTTGACCAGCAAACTGATATAGGAGACAATGAAGTGTTTGCCCTGATTTCTGCCAGATATTTTTTCCATCTTGTGCAACACAACAGCACACAAATAGGAACAGTTACTTTATAAGGCCTTCCGGCTAAGCAAGAGAACTGGTAGACCTGAAACTCCACACGTATTAATGGAAGGGAGCTTCATCTGTACCACTGGCATCACTGAAATGTACCTAGACTCACCACCAAGGCCCAGAGATGAGCTTGGACAAGCCCCAAGTAGCCTCCAATCAGTGGGAATTTTGAAAACCCAAGGAACACTATTAATTTAACCACAAGTGAGAAACCCCCATAATCCCAAATGCAGAAGTTTGGAAATTTAGCAATCTGAACAACAACCTACTGTCTTTAGCATAGTGGTTATAAGAAAAATAGGACAGGGAGAGAATATGTGAATATCAAACACTTAAGAGACAAACTATATGTAGGGACCCCTGGAGGACAAAGTCTAACTCAAGAAAGTATTCTAATTCAGGACAATGGTTACTTATAGTTGAAGGGAGAAAGATCTTACCATTGCAAAGAAGTATACAGTTTAGAATTGTAATTTAGATTCTTTTGAACTTGGTGACAGCTATGAAGCTCTTTACTTTGGAATAATTCATCAAGCAATAAGAAATTCTGTGGTCTTCTGAGATTGCATTATGACTTATGAGTAAATATAGAATAAGCATACTGATAGTCTACTACAAAACATATCACTAGGCTTATCAGTGATATCTGATTTATTTGGTGTAATTATTCTTACTTTAAGTGGCTCATGATAAACATTCCCCTGCATCAGTCATTTGGATCTGGCCAGTGTTAAGGTTGTGGTTGAGCAAGGTGATAGACATAAATTAGAGATGTTGTGTTTCAATTACATGCTTAACTAGTACTTATTACTTATAAAATTTCACCCTGGACTTATGCTTATTTTAATATTCAGAGACTTAATGCCCAAAGAATATTATCTCTAGTGTCACACAAAATAAAGTCTAAAGCAATCAGTATATAAACTTCATTTTATGAACAGGAAGGAATGTTGTTTCTTCTTTATTTTCTCAAAGCATATTAATGTGTGTATACACGACTCAAACTGACCAATAAACTCTGATGTCCTTTGCACAGGAGTCAAGAATTTTCCCTATGAACAGATATTTAACATTTTAATGAATATATTTTCCAGCTTTTTGACATGTACATTTCTGCTGAAAGTCATGCCTTTGGAATCAGAAGACAACCAGACACAGTAGTGGGATCAATCCTTTAGACCTAGGTTAATTATTAGAAAGTGAAAAGCTTCAATTCCATCAGCTGTGGAAGAAGCAGAACCTGGGTTCTGATTCCAACTTCTATACTTCTTCAGATGTCTCTCAGGTACAAATAACCATTTAATTAGATTGAGGCACTATTTTATTTATAAAAACAATGCCGAAAAATAGAAACATAAGACAAAGTATGAGTTTTATTCTCATTTTATAGTGTATACGTACATTGTATTTCTTTATTTGTGGCTATTAGGATAAGCTGCTGTGAGTATTTTGCTTACTATATAAAAACACTCATATTATTTATATAACTATAATAACCAGGCCCTGACATATCAGGGTCTATGGAGTATGTTCTTTTATTAAGTTTTATTTGGCATCTGGAGAAGATTTCATAACATTTTAAAGCACTTGCTGCCATTGTAGAGAACCTGGGATCACTTCCCAGCATGTACATGGTGGCCCACATCCACCTGTAATTCCGGATCCAGGCATAGATCTTGTGATCACTTCAGGTATTACAGATATTTGGCACATATACATACATGCAGACAAACAGTCATAGACACATACTGCCCAATCTCAACATATGGGGATTGGAGTTGGGAAGCTCAGGAGGTCGTGAACAACCTTTGGCCACACAGTGGCTATAAGAGATAGCTAGGGCTATATAAGACATTGTCTCAAAGAAACAATTTTTAAAAATTGAGCAAGTAGCAGCATACCTTCAGTGCTGAAGATATTTGCTACTAAAGCTGACCATGTGAATTTTATTCATAGAGTATCCATGGAAGAAGGAGAGAAAAGAAAAGTTGTCCTCTGACTTATCCATTTGTGTAGTAACCTGTATGTACACACACACACACACACACACACACACACACACACACACACACACACGGGAAAATTACTACTTGAAAGGTAAATACGGTTTTCAAACTCAGATCTAAATATTTGATAAAAGAATGTTTCTTTCTGGTGACACCAAATAGTTGAAATTGTTAGTTGAGTTCCATAGAGAAATTAATTACCTGTGTTGGAAATTACCTGGGGGAGTTGGCAGTGGAGGGAGTGGAAAAATGAAGTGTCTGTGTGGGCATCATCTCCTATTTCTAGGAAAACAGTCTCAGACTCACAAATGATATTAAACTAAAAGCTAAATAAACTAAAAGCTAAATACTGACATTTTCTGCCATGGCTGTGGTATATGAACTTGTGTGTGTGTGTGTGTGTGTGTGTGTGTGTTATATGGATACATCCACGTGTGTGTATGTCTGATACTTTCATTCATCATTCTGCCTTTACATTCTGAGGATGATTTGCACTTGGACTGAACTAGTCTGCCTAACAGTCCTGCTCTAGGGATCTCTGGTCTCTGTCTTGCAAGTGTTAGGATTAAAGGTGGGTCACTATACACAACCTCACTTGTGTATATGCTGGGGATATAAACTAAGCTTCTCATGCTTGGGAAGCAAACATTTTAAACAAAGTCTCAATTTTTTAACTTTCTATATATGTGCAGTCAAATATATTTGAGAGCAATTAAGCACAGTCTTCTTTCAAGATTCACGCTCACTATTTGCCCCAATCACAAAGTCATTAATTAGACTATTTCCAGTTGTATGGGCAGAAATAATCACATAAGGGTGTCTCTCCTGCTAAGTATGAAGCTGTCCAATTAGGTGGGGATGCAGGAGCAGAGGATAAATCCTTATCACTGTTTCCATGGAGCAACCTTAGGCCAACAGCCCTATTCAATATATCACATATTTCATCTGTCAGAAGGTTAAACTTGCCTGAAACTTTCTGGAAAATTTTAATTATGACATTTTTAAATCGATCCCTCAGGGAGAAGGTACCCTTTCTGATCGTCTTTGTTACATGAATCTGAATTTAATACTTCAGATACAGAAGCAAACTGAAGATAGACAATGAGAAGCAGGCTGTCCTGGAGGAAGCTTCACTATTTTCCTGGATCAATCAACTCTGTATTATCAGTTTTTCACATTTGTATGTCGGGAAGATTAAGCTCATTATTTCTGTTTGTGTGCATACACAGAAAATGAAAACAGATTCAGTTGTGTGCCTATGGTGAATACTATTCTCAGGACATGACTTATAGGAGTAGCTGACTGCAGATGTTGAGTTATACTATCACAAATATTACTATATAGAACCCAGACCTTCAGCACACATGTATAATCATGCTTAATCTGAGCATTTTGGAGGTAGAGGCAGACAGACTGGTGGAATTCCAAAGGCATCTGTGTTGACATTCATCTTTGTAAGATCAACAATGAGTAACATGCTGAGCTCAAATTTAAGTAAGTACCAGTTACATGGAAAAGAATCAAAGGGCCACTTTCCTTAAGGCCCATTAAATGCTTAAATTACATATATGTATATACTCCCATCTTATGTTTTTAGTTGTGAACCTAGTATTTAACTGCAGAGTCATCTCGCCAGCTTTCTACACAACTTCTTTAGCTCTCCCCCAAATATGTGATCATTAGGGTAAGTTCAGATTTGAAATTATGACTACATTCAGACAATCCATAAGTTTTACAGTTTCCCTGTCTTCACTGCAACACATAAGAGGCCACATATGTCTCCAAACTCAAAGCCTAGACATGGAAATGAATGTGGAACCCCTTCAAAAACATTTAAAGTCTAAACCTGAGGGGGGTTTATAAAGAAACAGACCCTTTGAAGTTCCCTGAAACTCAGCGTTGAACTAGACAAAAAAAAAAGCTGTGTGTGCTAAATATAGTTTAGAAATGTGGATTATTATGGCAGTTGATACTCAGTGTGAGGATATAGTAGAGTGATTGGCCACCCAGCAACATGGTTCAGGAAGCTCTGCTTGCCTGGGGTATCACTGTAATTGCTGGCTGATGCTCGAAGATTGTTCTTATCTCTGCCATCTTTGATTCTGTTGTCCGGTTGTCAGTCTGTCTGTCTCTTTGTCTTTATGTCTCTGTGTGTGTCTCTGTGTGTGTACAGTTTGTTTGTTTGTTGGTCAATTTGTTACAAACTATAGTTGTACAGAGCCATATTAGGGTGTCATGCCACATGGTAAGAACTTGACATTAGCCAAGGACAAGGGCTTCGGGCAGGAATCTGATGTTAGGGCATAATAGGGAAGTAGGTTACAGGAGGAATTTTTATCTTAGGGTGGAGTGCTCAGAGTGTACTTTACATTGGTCAAGGTGAACTTCTCCCAGCCTACATTGAGCATGGATTCTCCAGGATCCTGCTCCTCCTGTGGTGGAATGCTCAGAGTGAAGGAGAAGTTCATTGTTCCTCCAGGTCTACGAATTCCTGAATTAAGCAGGTGACCCACCTAGCTGTCTGAGCAGTGAAGTCAAGGACCGACCACCAGACGACTTCTTCGGAACTCAGCCCAGAGTCTGTGGGGAAGGGCTTGCCCAAACTGTTAAATGGTCAGAGCACCATTAAAGTTGGGGCCTAGATCAGTAACTATCATCCTGGCCTCCTTCTTTTCTCCCCTTCCCTATCCATCCCTCAGCTTTTCTTCCAGGAACCCAGTTCGCAGTAGCTGCAGGAAGTTACAAAATATAACATATAATCATCTGAGAAAGGGAAACCACAACTGAGAAAATGCCTCATTAAGATTGGCCTGTAGTATATTTCTTTTGAAAATTTGGAATTGATGTGGGAGCGCATGACCTGTTGTGAGTCATGCCATTCCCGGGTGGGGCCTGAGTTCTATAAAAACATAGACTGAATTAGACAGGGGGAGAAATCTAGTAAGCAATACTCCTCCATGGCCTCTGCTTAATTTTCTGACTCTGAGTTTATGTTTGAATTCCACTCTGATTTCCCTCAGGGATGATCAGTCACCTGAAGCTATAAGATAAAATAAACCCCCTTCTCCCTAAGTTGCATTGGACATCATGTTTATCAAAGCAACAGAAAAGTTAGCAAAATAGTCCCTCAGACAGTCTCACAGTACTGCTCACTCTGCCATCCATTTAAAAACCTTGTTTTCTCCTTTGTATTTTCTCTTGAAGGGAGTATTTGATAAGCCTAAATATCCTTCATTTTTTTCTTTTTTTATTGTTATTTATTCACTTTATAACCTGATCTCTGTACTACGACCTGCCTCTGGCGTACCTTGTAAATTCCCTCACTCCATGCCCCATCACCTCATCAGTGAGAATGGAAGTCCCCCTGAGTTCCCTCACACACACCCTGGCACATCTAGTCATTTTGGGTCTAGGCCACAGAGGCCAACAAGGCAGTGAAAGGATAGAAAATAATACAGCTTAACTCTAATGACCCCAAGAAGTCAGAAGTTTAAAATGCTATCTCAATTTGTTAAAAACTAGGTAAAAGGTCACATTCCAGAGCCTGCCCTTTGTTTAGAGCTAGCAGAAAGGCCTTGAATATGTGATCCTGGACCCATAAGGTAACTGGAAATGGGCAAGCTTATCTTGCTTCTGTAAACTGCTTACACCATTACTCCTATGGAGGAGTTCACACAGCTATAGACATTCAACAAAATAGGAAACTAATTGGTCCACTGAGCACGGGTTCCGATAATTTAAACTGATTGGCCTAAAAACTGTCGAGTGGTACAAATCGATTGGCTCGCATTTTGTGGGCTCTCCATGATAAGAAATGATTGGTCTGTGATTCACGGGCTTTATCGTAAACTGATAAAAGTTGTAGCAATTTGGCCTTCGTGGTCCACAGTCCTCTAACACTGTGTGGTGTACGGCTGTGGAACCCAGAATTCTGGAACAAAGAAATCCTCATGTTATTGCATCTAGACCATTTCTCGCAAGTGATTTTGGTGTCGCCATCCGGGGTGTGGGGTACTGGGGCACCTTCAGTTTTTGGGGGTCTTACAGCATCCCAGCTAGAAGAACGTATTCCACAAATAACATTTTTAGGTATAGTCCCCACTACAGTTGTTCAGTACCCACATGAAGACCAAGGTGTACACATGCTACGTATATGTGAGGGAGCTAGGTGAACCACAAACCAAAGAGCATACAGGCGCTGGACCTAAATCCCCTTGTTTCCTAAAGGTATCCTCACCCTTTCCTAAAGCTGCCATGCTGCAAAGTGCCTTGGTTCCTCTGCTACTCACTGTGCTAGCTTCTGCCATGGATGCCTATGTGTGTCTCACTTAGCGTTTTGCAAATGACACAAAATGTCTTTATTTTGTGCTCTTTATTTCTGTGAACTGACTTGAATCACCTCATTTTAAATCAGGCTTTACCATTTAAATTTTCTGAAAAATGCAGCAAAGGCTTTGAATTCAAAGACCCAAGTTGAACCAATTTCCATACCATTGGATCTGAGAAACCTGGCAATGTTGAGTCTATTTATCTACATGAGAGAGGACACCTTGACTTCAAAAGTTGTACAAAAAGTACTGTACACAAAATTACTAAGCACAGAGAATTAATAGACAATCTATTCCTGTAAATATTGGCCCTATTTAAGATTATAAATAACATTGTTTTCATTTCATCTTTTCTTATGTAATGCTTTCTTCTTAGATTGCTCCATATCGAATATTTCAGAGTGCTGTCTCTGGTAAAATTGGTGAGTGTGTGAGGTTAGTTGACTTTGAACATGCAAGCTAACTTCAACTGGGCTATCCAGTTAGCTCAGTGCACCAGACAGGAATGTAAAAAGAGAAGCAGTATGCAATACAAGATGAAGAAGAGGAACAGATACACTTAGGGAGCAGTCAGAGAGATGTGTGTGATATTGCTGGCTCCAAAGATCAGAATGATCAGGAGTTCAGAAATGAGGAGAGTGTCTGCAGACATGGCTCAGCAAATCAGAGCATTAGTCACTCTTACAGAGGACCTGGGTTTGACTCCTGGCACACATGTGGTAGCTCAAATCATCTTCAACTTCAGATCCATGAAATCTGAATCCCTCTTCTGGCCTCTGCAGGGACTGCATAGATGTGGTGGACATGCAGGTATGAGGGCAGAATTACAATTAAAAACAATCTTTTAAAAATGAAAAATAAACTGGAAGAGAAATAAAAACAACAAAATTGTATACTCCTGTCCACTTGAGATCAGCTCCATACTGGACAAACCAACAGACTTGCAATACAGTGATTATTTTGCTGTTTAAGATAGTTTTCGGTAAACAGCTGTCTTAGGGTTTTCCAGCTGTGAACATACACCATGACCAAGGCAACATTTATAAGGACAACATTTAGTTGAGGCTGGCTTACAGAGGGGCAGTCTGTTATCACCAAGGTTGGAGCATGGCAGTGTCCAAGCAGGCATGGTGCAGGAGGAGGTGAGAGTTCTACATCTTCATCTGAAGGCCTCTAGGAGAAGACTGGCTCCCATATGGTGAGGAGGAGGAATTCATTGCCCACCCCCATAGTGACACACTTCCTCCAATAAGGCCACACCTCCTCCAAGAAGGCCACATCTCCTAATAGTACCAATCCTTTGTCCAAGTATATTCAATCCAGCACAACATTGGCAGGTAAAGCAGATACACTTGGTTTCTTTAAAATAGCACATAGTGGTATGATACTTTGTACTAGGTGGTACTTAACAAATTGTGTCAGTCTAAGTTTCTGTGCATATTCCTCCCCCATGCTTGCTTTTTCCTGCTACTTTTGAAGCTAGGGGGAAGTGGCCATGACTATTGATAATCTGTTTATTCCTCTTCCTTTAATAAAGAAATTAATTGAACCAACAAAGCCTTTAGAATCAACCAATGAATGATGAGATTCGGGGTTTCTATAGAAATATCTGCATGACATCAGAGATTGGAATGTTGTAATTGTATAAATTATTTGTGTCATTGTACATAACATCTGTGCCACTTGCCATTGTTTCTACTTGTCTAAAGTTGCAACATATTCCTGCTGTCCTCAAATTTACAAGTATCATATGGACTTCTGCTCTTCTAGCACCATGAACCTTTTGCATAGATTCCTTAGTACCCAAGGTTTTAAAAGCACAAATCTGTTCTTCAGGGCTGGTCACATTGAATTAGACTTTAAATAAAACATTAGAAAGAACCTGAGTACTGTTTTTCCTCAGCAAATAAAAATAGCTTTGCTTCTGGGTAGCATTTCTTTAAAATTATGTACACTTTCTTCCTAACAAATTACCATTCATTGTAGAAAACAAGTAAAATAAATAGTCCTGTTTTAAGTGGAACAGAGAGTAAGAAACTAGAGAAGGTCCACTCTTCTGTAACCTTAGAATACATTCAACAGACATTATAGAGCTCAGTCATCTCCTAAAATTCTCTGTAAAATTGGAAAAAAAAAAAAGACACTTTATTGGTTGTATGTATACGGAGGTGCCCTTCAGAGCAAGGCTGCTTGTAGTAAGCTGCTTGGAAAACATCCAAATAGTCTTGGTGATTACACAAGCCTTTATTACAAATTATAGCAGCAGAATATTCCAGAGGCTGGAGTGAGTACCCGCACACATCCCTGGATGCTGTTAATGTGTGAAAATTATTGAACTGTGCCTGCAAACCTCAGTGGAAAAAAGTTAAGAAAAAATAGTGCCACATACACATTCATGCACGTGTATACACATGCATGTATGCTCACACATGCATGAGCACACATGCATGTACACACACACACACACACACACACCAAAGGCTCTGATACAGGGCAAGGAAAATAGAAGTGAAAACTTGAATTTGTATGGTTAGAGTCTTAAATCATCAAAAATTAATTAAAACAAGTGAAGCAAAAGCTGGCTTCAAGTACATTTAAGCCCAGATTTAATGAGTTGTGGAGAATGCAATAAGCTAAACAAATCACACATTGCTATTAATTAATGAGCTGTAAAAGATGTCCAGGTGGCTTAGGCAAATAATTTTGTTTTACATTTTAGAAGGAAAGTTTTCAGCATTCATAAATAAATTTAGCTTTAGCTAATTTTATCTAATAATTCTAACATTTTTTGTTGAATTAAAATTCAGAATACTTTAGTATATATTCATAATATTTATATAAATTATATTATATATAATTATCTCAATGTATGTTAGGTTATGTTCATTTTGACATAGGTTTTAAAAATATAAATTTTTCTTGTAAAATAGGCTCATTTGATTGGGATTATATTGTTAAAGCTACAAACATCTGTTTTGTATATGTGGGTAAATGAACAAATATGTACTTTTCTTTGGGTATCTATTATTTATCTGTTAATGTGATATGTGCATTTATAATTTCTCAGTGATTTGTACTTTTTCTTAAGAATTCAAACATTCTCTATAATCCTTTGGAATATTTTATAATATTTAGAAATGTTTTCTATATGAAAATCATTACAATATAATATTGCATAGTATACATTGTAACATTGCAAGGAGAAGCCTCTATAGACTATGGGGAATACAGGATGATAGTGGAATCTATTGAGTGTGTAATGATTCCCATGACAACAAAATGGAAAGCATTTTCTGTAATATCTGGTATAGAGGATATGTTATGTTAATATTTTATAAAGTTCAAAACCAAGGGTACTAATTTCTCTCTATATAACTAATATTAATTTAAAATATATGGCTATAGATCAATGACTGTGTTTCTTATTTAAAAATAAGCAAATATCCTCATTCTCTCAGACATTCATAAACCAGTGGTGCGAACTATATGGCATGGAAGTGCTTCAAGAGAAGAATCTATGAACAAATAGATATATTTATGTATATGACATTCCACAAACAGAATGTATATATTGCCTTTACCCATCAATGTGTGCACGTGTGTGTTCAAGTGCAAGCACACAAAATGAAATTCCTGAAAGCTTTCTGACAACCCTTTCTATCATGATACAGAGCAAAGAACTAAGATAAATGGACAAACAAAGGGATTCAGAGCAGGACTCTAAGGGAAATGGTAACGGCTCTGACATGTGAGGATCTGAGGGAGGGATTCCCGAGGATGCAAAGGATACATATCCCAGCAGCAGACAGAACAGCACAGCAAGGGACAAGTGTTCTCCTGGGATCAAGGAAGTCTGGGGAATGAAGCTCTGAGGCCTCAGGAAGAAGTAGTGATCCCACCAAAGAATGCTGCGACAGGCAGGTGAGAACAGGGCTAAGGATGGAGTATTGGGGAATATCAGGGGGTAATCTGTTGTACAATTCACTAAAGAGCAATGTAGAATCCAGAGGAATTCTATGTAAGAAAGAAGAACTGTGGTCTTGGAGGTACTTAACAAGAAAAATGTTAGAAACAAGAAGTAGGGCTACATACACATGTCCATGAAACATGGATTTGTCTTAATTAAGATCATAAAACATAACTAAAGATTATATAGCTTAGTTTGCATAAGATTATACAAGATTTTACAATATAGGGAGCAGAGAAGTTCTAGAGGAAGGGAGTGAGTGACAGAGAGATCATCTGTTCTCAGAAATGTGTATTTATAGTAACAACAACAATGACAGGGGTGTGGGTCTGCAGATATGTTACAGTATAGCCAAAAAATAAGGCATATGAAAGCCAACTCTTCTAAATTGATGAGGTCTATACAGTAGAAAGGCTAATTAATTGGGACAAATTAACATTAAGGACTTGATAATTACATAGAAAGAAAAAGCACGTTAGGGTTGTGGACATTGCTAGAAATCAGCCTGAGAATACTATAGCACCCCACCATTGTGTGTGTGTGTGTGGTGTGTGTGTGTCCATTCGTCCCTCCCTTTCTCTCTCCCCTCCTCCCTCTTCTGCTCTCTCCCTCTTTCTGTCTTTCTCTCTCTCCTTCTCCCTCTGTTGCACTCTCTAAAAAGTTATAATTTGGAGCTAAATAGGGTTTTTAGTTTCTCAAAAAGGATAAAGTGAGTTTTTCTGTCTTTGTCATGTAGAGTGATTGTAATTTGAAGACTGCTGTTTTGCATGCAATGCTGAAATTGAAATCCTGCTTCCAGGAATAACTATGCCAGGAGGCATATTTTAAACTTTGGTTTGTAAGGATGAGAAAGAAGCCAAGATACCCATGTGTGTTTTTTACAGCTGAAGAAAAGAAGCCAATTCCATAACAATTCCTAATTAAGTATAGGTTTGCTATGTGGTGCTTCTGTCTCACTTCCTGTTGTAAATTCTATAATGCAGTCACTGCTGAGAGTTTAATATTATTATTAACATGTATGCTTTTGCATTCAGGTAATTTAAACATGAGCATTATGCTCTAAAAGGCCAGAAGGGACTTCATATCCCCTGGAACTTGAGACAATAGGTGTTGTTAGCCTCCTATGTGGGTGCTGGAGCAGAACTCCGTCCTCTAGAAGGACAGCCTGTGTTCCACGGATTCCATTTCTAGCCTACTTACTGCTGAACTAATACAAAAGCACATTTGGGGGGCGCGAGGGGGGGTTGTCTCCAGCTTCTTACTATGGAAGTACTTGCATGTATATTCTAACTTCTAGATTATTCTTAATGGGGTGTCTTTAAACATTTTAATCATTATTTTCCTTAAATAGATGTTCCAATTTTGATAAAGTGGACAGACACCCCCCATTGGTTTTCATGCTTGCCTCATTCCTTCCTCCTTTTCGAATTGGCTTTGGCTCCCATAGAACACTCTTCTTAAAAAACAAAAAACAAAAAACAAACAAAAAAAAAAAACGGAACAGCTTCATTCATTTTTCTCTGTCTTTGTATCACTCTGTTTCTCTCTGTCTCTCTGTCTCTCTGTCTCTCTCTGTCTCTCCCTCTCTCTCTCCCTCTCTCTCTCTCTCTCTCTCTCACACACACACACACACACACACACTTTAATAGGCTTTATTTTTCTTGAAAGAGAGATTTACTGATTTTCTATTTTACCCTTCACTAGGAGGGAAAGAGTTGAGATACAGTGATAGCACAAAAAATAAAAGCCTATTGTGAAAGAAATATAACCCTTTACTTTAATGGTATTTTAGACACTAATTTGTAGTAGGATTAAAATTTTATTAATATTATGGCATAGATAAGTATCAGGTATGTTTGTGTGTGTGTATTAACGTGTATATGAGTGTCAATGTTAGATTGTGTGCATATGCATGTATCTGTGTATGTGCTTGTGTGTGTGTGCATGTATATGCATCCAATTCTTAAAGAAGTGCCAGAACATGGTTCAGGAATTGAGTCTTGTGAGGAGAATTCTGAGTATATGTGCGAGCCAAGAAAAGGACAAAAGAGTCTTGTGATCTTTTTCCTCAAGACCTGAAATGTGTTTTCGTGCTTCTCCCAAGTGTAGTGGATAGGGGCGAGCTTATTTCAGCTTGCTCATTATCTCTAACTGTTGTCAGTCAATTAAAAGTTTAAACTATCTTTTATAAGCCTCTGTTAGAAAGCAGGTATTTGTCACCTGTGGCGTATTGCTGTGATTGTATACAGCTTGGGCTCATAAGAAGTCAAGTTCTCATGAACCTCGCTTAACTCTCTGAGTATAAACTCTCTGAGACTTTCAATAGAATTGACTATTGCATGAGGCTTTACTGGTTGTGTTCTCGCAGGCCCCACTGCCTCTAGAACAGTGACAAACCAGCGCAGACATAACTCTTATCCACAATGATCTTTCAGAAAGCATCACCATTAAGGCAACCTGAGCAAGGTATATGTGAGGAGTTTACATGCTAAACAAGGTCCCAGTAATCAAGTTTTACTTTGATGAGCTCTTCAGTTTGTTCAAGAGCAGAATTCCTTGTGAGTTATCTTCCCAAGATACTTCTAAACGAAAGCTATATTCATGTTTGTCATTTTTTCTTGTCCTTGTGGTAAACACTCAGTCATACATTGTCCTAATATAAATAGTGACATATATTTTAATTCAATTTTAGCAGAAGGACACACTTAGAAGAGTTAGATTTTAATGCAGTATGTTAAAGGGAACATTTTTTTCTTATTCTGTTAGTTCCCCTCTTTGAGCAAGGCTGTAAATTTCGTAAATGAGGTAGACCTACAAAGACTGCATAATCTATGAATGAAGAGAAGCAATTTCATTTTATAAGTTTTATGGGGAGATGGTAATTTGTCTCCATGTCAGAGGCCAGGAGAAAAATAACATCTGCTATATGTAACAATGAAGGGTATCACTTTGTGGTGTAGGAGTTTCAACAGGCCCTGGGCAAGGACAAACCATTCCAGTTCAAAGGACCAGTTAAAATGTATGTATTACTGAATTTTATTTCTCCTTCAATGACTGTCATGCTGCAATCAGTGAACAAAATGTCATATTCAAAATGTTGCAGAGATACAAGGGTTTTTCAAGGTAAATAAGTTAGGTTAACAGTTAATTTTTATGTCTTGTATTTAAATGTTCACTAACCATTATATATACTTACAATGCCATCCTAGTTTTTGAGATGGTGGTAAAGGCAATTTGAACTAATATTATGAGCTATTAGTCCTTTCAAGTTGTATAAACTTAGATAACTAAATTTAGACTTCAATTTAAGCCCACATCTACATGCTAAATTTTTAAGTAAGATGAGACTGTGCTAATACCAGCTTGTTAGCTGATTTTCAGCTTCTCCTTATAAGACTAATAGATCATATAAGCTCCAGGTGCTAGAATATAACTTGACCTAAAGTAGGATTAATGGGAAATTATCAATCTTTAAGCTATTGCTTTTTCGAAGATGAATATTTGCAATAGGCTAGATTGAATTTACATTGGAAGACAAAATTGACATAGAGCACAAGACTCCTAAGATCATTATGTGTCTCCTGAATTCACTATAACTCAAAGACATAGGCATTTGCATAGAATGAATTATGTTTATTTTATCTCCTTCATTAGATACTTTCCCATTACTTTGAACAAATGCTGGAACAAGAAGCAACACAAAGATGGAACAATTTACTTGGGCTAATGCTTTGAGAAATGGAGTCCTTTTCTCATGTGTGAAAAACGGGGAGGTGGGAGAGCCTTGTGCATGTGTGAAGCTGAGGCACATGGTACCATCAGATGAAGAACCAAGAACAAAAAGAGATGGAAGAAGAAGCAGGGCTAAGCATCTAGATTTATCATTCAAGATTATTTCATACCAGTGGGATTTCTCCACAGCTTTCTCCAGCTCTGTACACCTTCCAAAATGCCACACCTCCTAGATCAGGAGTACTACATGGGGAACAAATATGCAAAAGTCTGATCCATATTGTACTATCTCTGATGCTGCTAGTTCACAGGGATCTAAAATTGTAGATGTTTAGTAAATTTCAAAAGTTCTTATAGTTTTAACAGCTTTAATACTGTGCAAAAACCTAAAATTTGAAGTCTCTGAAAACTTATTTACATGCTACTGTAAATATGAAAACAAGTTAAAGATGCCCAACATACAAAGCATAGAGTAAATATTCACATTTCAAAGAGGAGGAATGGGACATAATAAGGAAATATTGCTCCAAAGCAGTACAGAAACCTAGCAGCTGCTCCATGTCCCAGTCTATCATCTATTATGATGATGACAGCATCTACATAGAAGGGACTTATCTAGATCCACCTGTCCAATTATGCTGCCAGTGCCATGTATGGGCTCACTCTTAGTCGAGTTGCAACTGGCTGCCTGTCACTTTCCACAATGCTAACCCTGTATTTCTAGAATCTCTAGCCTGGGGTCTCCATTAAAACTGAGGTTTCATCCTAACATAACATATGCAAAAACTCTCCTACCTTTGCAAACAATTCTTTATTTTATGTTCTTTATGGTATACATTCCCAGATAGAACAAGATAAAACTCACTTTCATTTTTTTTTCAGTTGCCTAAATACCCATATCAGATGGGACCCCACAATACCCAGCAAACATGGGCTCTACCCCACAAAATCAGAGTCTCGTCTCCCTCAAGGTCCACACCTTTATCTTCACCTGGGGAAAATTGCCTCCCCTAGCACTGTCTACCTTCCATGAGGCCTACTCTAAGGAGGAGCACAGGAGGCCTGCTCTCACCAGAGACATAGCACTGCTTGCCTCCCAGGAGGCATGCTTAACCTAGGGCACACAGCTCCAACTGCCTCCAGGGGGGCCTGCTCCAATCTGGGATACCTAGGCCAGTAAAAACCAGAAACAACCAGATGGTGAACAGCAAATGTAAGAACATAATAAACCAAAGCCAATGCCATTTGGCAACATCAGAACCAAGCTCTTCTACTATAGCAAAAGTTGATTACTCTAATGCCCGTAGAGCAAGATTCTGATCTTAAATTATATCCCAGGAAGATAATAGAGGCCTTTAAAGAGGATAAAAATAATTCCCTTAAAGAAATACAGGAATACAGAGTTAAAAATGTAGACTCCCTAAAAGAGGAAGCATGTAAGTCCCTTAAAGATATAGAGGAAAAATATAATCAAACAGGTGAAGGAAATGAACAAAATAGTCCAAGATATAAAAATGAAAATAAGAACAATAAAGAAATCACAAATGGAGGCAACTGTGAAGATGTGAAACACAGGAAAGAGAACAGGAGCTACAAATGCAAGCATCACTAACAGAAAACAAGATATGGGAGAGAGAATCTCAGGTGTCGAAGATACCATAGAAGCCATTGACACAGCAGGCAAAGAAAATGCAAAGTGTAAAACAATTCATAAACCAAAAAATCCAGGACATTTGGGACACAATGAAAAGACCAAACCTAAGAATAATAGGAATGTAAGAGGGTAAAGAGTCCCAGTACAAAGGGCAGAAAACACCAACAAAATCATAGAAGAAAACTTCCCGCTGGGCAATGGTGGCGCACTCCTTTAATCCCAGAACTTGGGAGGCAGAGGCAAGAAGATTTCTGAGTTCAAGGCCAGCCTGGTCTACAAAGTGAGTTCCAGGACAGACAGGGCTACACAGAGAAACCCTGTCTTGATAAAACAAAACAACAACAAAAACAAAACAAAAAACAAAACAAAAAAAAGAAAGCATCCCTAACCTAAAGAATGAAAGAGATGGTCATAAAAACAAAAGAAGCCTACAGAACACCAAACAGATTGGACCAGAGAAGGAAACCCTCCCACCACATAATAATTAATCACTAAATGTAGAGTATAAAGGAAAATATAAAAAGCAGTAAGGGGAAAAGGCCAAGTAACACATAAAGACAGGCCTAACAGAATTACAACCGACATCTCAATAGAGATGCTAAAAGCCAGAAGATCCTGGAAAGATGTCTTGAAGACCCTAAGAGATCAAAGATTCCAGCACAGACTGCTATTCCCACTAAAACTCTCAATTTTCACCGATGGAAAAACCAAGATATTATATGACAATTATTTTTCTACTGATCCAGCCTTATAGAGGATACTAGAAGAAAAACTCTAACACAAGAAGAGTACGCACACCCAAGAAAACACAAGAAATCAATCGTCTCACAACAAACCCAAAAGCAGAGAATCACATACACAAAATACCGCTTCTAACAACTACAACAACAAACAGGAACTAACAATCATTGGTCATTAATATCTCTCAACATCAATGAACTCAATTTCCCAATAAAAAATACATAGGCTAACAGACTGGATACATAAATATGATCCATCATTCTGCAGCATACAAGAAATACACCTGAGCAACAAAGATAAATACTAACTTAGAGTGAAAGGCTGGAAAAATGTTTTCCAAGCAAACAGTCCCAAGAAATAAGCTGGACTAGTCATTCTCACGTCCAAATAAAATAAAATTTCAATGAAAATACTCAAATGAGTTTGGGAAGGACACATCATACTCATAGAAAAATTTACCAAGATGAAGTCTCAATTCTGAATATCTGTGCCCCACATATAAGGACACACAAATTTATAAAATGTCCTTTACTAAAGCTCAAGATGCACATTGAACCCTGCACAATAACAGTGGTACATTTGACACCCCACTCTCACCAACAGACAGGTCATTAAACAAGAAATTAAACAGAAAAATAATTAAACTAACTGAAGTTATGAAGCAAATGGATTTAACAAATATCTACAGAACATTTCACTGCAAAACAAAAGAATATACCTTCTTCTCAGCACTTCACAGAAACTTCTTCAAAATCAAACATATAATCAGACATAAAACCATCTACAATAGATACAGGAAGATTAAAATACCCCCTTGCATTCTATCAGATCACCATAGACTAAGGCTAATCTTCAACAGTGACAGAAACTACAGAAATCTCACATACTCAAGGAAACTGAAGAACTCTCTGCTCAATGATAGTTTAGTCAGGGAAGAAAGAAAGAAATAAATTAAAGACTATAGAATTCATGAAAATAAAATCACAACATATCCAAACTTATGAGACATAATGAAAGCAGTGCTAAGAGAAAAATTTATAAAGAATTGAAGCGATCTCAAGCTAACAACTTAACAGCACACCTAAAATCTCTAGAACAAAAAGAAGCAAGCACACTCAAGAAGAGTAGACAGTAGGAAATAATCAAACTCAAGGCAAAAAGTAACCAATTAGAAACAAAGAGAATGGCTTCTGTAAGGGGCAGCAGCAGCAGTGGCAGCAGCAGCAGCAGCAGCAGCTCGTCCAGAGGAAGAGCCATCAGCAGTGGAACCAAGGCGACAAGGTCTTGGCAGACCCTGGACCCGCTACTACTGACCATCACTGGCCAGCTGGGCTGCAATTGGCGGCAGATTTACAGAGCCTTTCACCACACAGAAGCCACATCAGAACTCTCCCTCCCTACAGTCAGTTATGAGAGACTCTCCAACATCTTGGCTCTCGGATACCAGAGAGAACTGACAGCCTGAGGTACACAAACATAACCTGAGGCCAACATCGCGGGGGTCGGGGGTTGGCCTGCACCCAGGCCCTGGGTTGTTTTGGGGGCCATTGGTGTGCCAACCAGCCCAGGAGGTTGTCAGCCCAGCAGTCTGTCCCAATGTGTGTGCACCGCCATTTTGACTACTGGACACCAGAGAGTTCTAGCAGGCAAAGCCAGCTAACAGTCATAGCACGAGGCTAACATAGCAGGGGTCTAAGCCTGACAGGCGTTGGACTGCACCCAGGCCCTGGGCTGTCTGGTGGGCCATCTGTGTGCCAACCCGGCCAGGAGGTTGTTAGCCTAGCAAACTCTCCCGGCACTTTCAGGGAGTGCTTACACGCTGCCATCTTGGCTACCTGAAAGAACCAGTTAGCAGTCATAGCTCGAGGAAAACATTGCTCCTGCCTAAGCCTGCCAGGCTTTTGCCTAGACTCAGGGCATGAGTAGCTAGGCTAGCCTTGTGTGCACCAACCCGGTTGAGGGAGCGGCTGCCTGGCAGAGTGATCAGCACTCGGAAAAGGTCCCTGCAGCATACACCATCAGCACGCCCTGAAGGAGCAAATGGGCATCCATGGTTCACAGACACAATCTGGAGCAAGGCACACTAGGGCTCCAAGGAAACCCAAGAGGAGGGCAGCACATCAGCAATCTCTGACAGGGGAAACCCAGCCATCCAGTGTTGCAGAAATAGCCCTAGAGCCTCACAGGAGGCTCAAACATCAGCCAGAGACAAGACCAACTAATGCCAGAGATAACAAGATGGCAAAGGGCAAACGTAGGAATGCTACTAACAGAAATCTAGGCAATATAGCAGGTCTGAACCAAAATTAACAACATCAGCAACTCCTGGATACACCAACACACCAGAAAAACAAGATTTGGATTTAAAAATCACTGGTCATGATGCTACTAGAAGAACAGAAAAAGAACATAAACGAATCTATTAAAGAAATACAGGGGAACATGAATAAGCTAGAAACCCATATACTGGAAACACAAAAATCACTTAAAGAAATTCAGGAGAATAAGGCTCAAGAGATAGAAGCCAATAAAGAAGAAACACAAAAAAGACTTAAAGAAATGCAGATTCAGAGAAAGTGATTCAAAGGGCAGAAGTCATGAAAGAGGAAACACAAAAATCTCTTAAAGAATTACAGGAAAACAAACAAGGAACTGAGCAAAACCATCCTGGATCTAAAAACAGAAGTAGAAACAGCTAAGAAATTACAAAGGGAGACAACTTTGGAGATAGAAAACCTTGGGAAGAAATCAGGGGCCATAGATGCAAATATCAACAACAGACTACAAAAAATAGAAGAAAGAATCTCAGATGCCAAAGATACCATAGAAACCATTGACTCAACAGTCAAAGAAAATGCAAAATGCAAAAAGCTTGTATCCCAGAACATCCAGGAAATCGAGGACACAATGAAAAGACCAAACCCAAGGATTATAGGTATAGATGAGAGTGAAGATTTACAACTAAAAGGACCAGGAAATATCTTTAACAAAATTGTGGAAGAAAACTTCCCTAACTTAAAGAGATAGATGCCCATGAATATATAAGAAGCCTTCAGAACTCCAAACAGACTGGACCTGAGCAGAAATACCTCCAGTCACATAATAATCAAAACCCCAAATGTACTAAACAAAGAAAGAATATTAAAGGCAGTAAGAGAAAAAGTCCAAGTAACATATAAAGGAAGACTTATCAGAATTGCAATAGACTTCTAGCCAGAGACCATGAAAGCTAGAAGATCCTGGGCAGATCTCATGTAAGAGATCATGTAAGTGAACACAAATGTTAGCCAAGATTTCTATACCCAGCAAAACTCTCAATCACCATAGATGGAGAAAGCAAGATATTACATGACAAAACCAAATTTATACAATATCTTTCCACAAACCCAGCCCTACAAAGAATAATAGGGGGAAAACACCATTACAATAAGGGAAACTATACCCTGGAAAAAGCAGGTTATTAAACTTCTTTTATCAAACCCAAAAGAAAATAACCACACAAGTATAAAATTAACATCAAAAATGATAGGAAGCAATAACCACTACTCCTTAATATCTCTTAACATCAATGGACTCAATTCCCCAATAAAAAGACATAGACTAAAAGACTGAATAAGGAAACAGGACCCTACATTTTGCTGCATACAGGAAACAAACCTCCGTGTCAAAAACAAAAACTACCTTAGAGTAAAAGGCTGGAAGACAATTTTACAAGACAATGGTCTCGGGAAACGAGCCAGAGTAGCAATTCTAATATCAGATAAAACTGACTTTCAACCTGAAGTCATCAAAAGACACACGGAAGGACACTTCTTGCTGGACAAAGTAAAAATCCACCAAGAAGAACTTTCAATTCTGAACATCTATGCTCCAAATGCAAGGGCACCCTCATTCGTAAAAAAAAACTTTACTAAAGCTCAAAGCACACATTGCACCTAACACAACAATCGTGGGTGACTTCAACACTCCATTCTCATCAATGGACCGATCAGGAAAACAGAAACTAAGCAGGGACACAGTGAAACTAATTGAAGCTTTGGACCAATTGTATTTGACTGATATTTATAGAACATTTCACCCTAAAACAAAAGAATATACCTTTTTCTCAGCATCTCATGGTACCTTCTCCAAAATGGACCATATAATTGGTCACAAGACAGACCTCAACAAATACAAGAAGAACAAAATAATCCCATGTCTCCTATCAGATCACGATGGAATAAGAATGGACTTCAATAGCAACAAAAACAACAGAAAGCCCACATACACATGGAGGCTGGACAATACTCTACTCAATGACACCTTGGCCAAAGAAGAAATAAAGAAAGAAATCAGCGACTTTTTAGAATTTAATGAAAATGAAGGCACAGCATAGCCAAATCTTTGGGACACAATGAACTGAACGCAGTGCTAAGAGGAAAACTAATAGCCCTGAATGCCTCCAAAAAGAAACGGGAGAGAGCATACAATAGCAGCTTAACGGCACACATGAAAGCCTGGAACAAAAAGAAGCTAATTCACCCAGGAGGAGAAGAAAACAGGATATCATCAAATTCAGGGCTGAAATCAATCAAGTAGAAACAAAGAGAACCATACAAAGAATCAACAAATCCAGGAGCTGGAGCTTTGACAAAATCAACAAGATAGATAAACCATTAGCCAGACTGACCAAAGGGCACAGAGAAAGTATCCAAATGAGCAAAATTAGAAATGAAAAGGGAGATATAACAACAGAAACTGAGGAGATTCCAATAAATCATTAGAGCCTACTACAAAAGCCTATACTCAACACAACTGGAGAATCTGGAGAAATAAACAATTTCCTAGACAGATACCAAATACCAAGATTAAATCAGGACCAAATAGATCATCTAAACACTCCCATCACCCCTAAAGAAATAGAAGGGGTCATAGAAAGTCTTACAACAACAACAACAACAACAACAACAACAACAAAAAAACAGGACCAGATGGTTTCAGTGCAGAATTCTATCAGACCTTCAAAAAAGACTTAAACCAATACTCTTCAAACTATTCCACAAAATAGAAACAGAAGGATCACTATCCAACTCCTTCTACAAAGCCACAACTACGCTGATACCAAAACAAAAGAGAACATCAGACCAATTTCCCTTATGAACATCGATGCAAAAATACTCAATAAAATTCTTGCCAACTGAATCCAAGAACACATCAAAACGATCATCCACCATGATCAAGTAGGCTTTATTCCAGGGATGCAGGATTGGTTAAATATATGGAAACCCATCCATCCAATCCACTACATAAACAAACTCAAAGAAAAAAAAACACATGGTTATTTCATTGGATGCTGAAAAAGCATTCGACAAAATTCAGCATCCTTTCATGCTTAAAGTATTGGAAAGAACAGGAATTCAAGGCCCATACCTAACCATAGTAAAAGCAATATACAGCTAACCAGTAGCCAGCATCAAACAAAATGGAGAGAAACTTGAAGCAATCCCACTAAAATCAGGGACTAGACAAGGCTGCCCCCTTTCTCCTTATCTTTTCAATATTGTACTTGAAGTACTAGCTCAGGCAATTAGAAAACAGAAAGAGGTCAAAGGGATAAAAATTAGAAAGGAAGGAGTCAAACTATCATTATTTGCAGATGATATGATAATCTACATAAGTGACCCAAAAAAACTCCACTAGAGAACTCCTACAGCTGATAAACAACTTCAGCAAAGTGGCAGGTTATAAAATCAACTCAAGCAAATCAGTAGCCTTCCTATACTCAAAGTATAAGCAGGCTGAGAAAGAAATTAGGGAAATGACACCCTTCACAATAGCCACAAACAGTATAAAGTACCTTGGGGTTACTCTTACCAAACATGTGAAAGATCTGTATGACAAGAACTTCAGGACTCTGAAGAAGGAAATGGAAGAAGACCTCAAAAAATGGAAAAACCTCCCATGATCATGGATTGGCAGGATTAATATAGTTCAAATGGCAATTTTGCCAAAAGCAATATACAGGTTCAATGCAATACCCATCAAAATCCCGACTCAGTTCTTCATACAGTTAGAAAGAACAATTCTCAAATTCACCTAGAATAACAAAAAACCCAGTATAGCTAAAATTATTCTCAACAACAAAAGAAATTCTGGGGGAATCAGTATCCCTGACCTCAAGCAATACTACAGAGCAATATTGTTAAAAAAAACTGCATGGTATTGGCACAGTGAGAGGAAGGCAGGTTGATGGAACAGGATTGAAGATCCAGAAATGAACCCACACACCTATGGCCACTTGATCCTCGACAAAGGAGCTGAAAACATCAAATGGAAAAAAGATAGCCTTTTCAACAAATGGTGCTGGTTCAACTGGAGGTCAGCATGCAGAAGAATGCGAATTGATCCGTCCTTGTCTCCTTGTACTAAGCTCAAATCCAAATGGATCAAGGACCTCCACATAAAGCCAGACACTCTGAAGCTAATATAAAAGAAACTGGGGAACACCCTTGAGGACATCGGTACAGGGGGAAAGTTCCTGAGCAGAACACCAATAGAGTATGCTCTAAGATCAAGAATTGACAAATGGGACTTCATAAAATTGCAAAGTTTCTGTAAGGCAAAGGACACCATCAAAAGGACAAATTGGCAACCAACAAATTGGGAAAAGATCTTCACCAATCCTACATCAGATAGAGGGCTAATATCCAATATATACAAAGAACTCAAGAAGTTAGACCCCAGAAAAACAAATAACCCTATTAAAAAATGGGGTATGGTGCTAAAAAAGTATTTTCACCTGAAGTACTTCGGATGGCGGAGAAGCATCTTAAAAAATGCCCAACTTCATTAGTCACTAGGGAAATGCAAATCAAAACAACCCTGAGATTTCACCTTACACCAGTCAGAATGGCTAAGATTAAATATTCAGGAGACAGCAGGTCTTGGCAAGGATGTGGAGAAAGAGGAGCACTCCTCCACTGCTGGTGGGGTTGCAAATTGGTACAACCACTCTGAAAATCAGTCTGGTGGTTCCTCAGAAAACTGGGCACTTCACTTCCGGAAGATCCTGCTATTCCACTCCTGGGCATACACACAGAGGATTTCCCAGCATGTAATAAGGATATATGCTCCACTATGTTCATAGAAGCCCTATTTATAGTAGCCAGAAGCTGGAAATAACCCAGGTATCCCTCAACAGAAGAATGGATGCAAGAAATGTGGTATATATACACAATGGAGTACTATTCAGCCATTAGAAACAATGAATTCATGAAATTCTTAGGCAAATGGATGGAGCTGGAGAATATCATACTAAGTGAGTTAACCCAGTCTCAAAAGATCAATCATGGTATGCACTCACTGGTAAGTGGATATTAGCCTAGAAAATTGGAATACCCAAAACATAATCCACACATCAAACAAGGTACAAGAAGGACGGAGGAGTGGCCCCTGGTTCTAGAAAGACTCAGTGTAGTAGTATAGGGCAATACCAGAACAGGGAAGTGGGAAGGGGTCGATGGGAGAACAGGGGGAGGGAAGTGGGCTTATGTGACTTTTGGGGTGTAGGGGGCCAGAAAAGTGGAAATCATTTGAAATGTAAATAAAAAATATATTGAATAAAAAAAAGAAACAAAGAGAATAAAGCAACAATGAAAAAAATCAAGAACTGGTTCTTTGAAAAAAAATCAACAAGATAGACAAACCCTTAGCGAAACTATCTAAATAGTTCAATAACTCCTAAGGAAATAGAAGCCATTATTTAAAACCTCCAAATCAGAAAAGCCCAGGGCTGGATAGTTTTAATGTAGAGTTCTTTCAGACCTGAAAAGAACTAAAACAAATACTACTCAAATTATTCCACAAAATGGAAAGAGAAGGAACACTACCTAATTCCTTGAATGAGGCACCATTATGCTGATACCTAAACAAAACTATGAAGAGAATTTCAAACCAATTTCACTTATGAACATATACAAAGAAATACTCAATAAAATTATTGCAAACAGAATCCAATAACACATGAAAAATATTATTCATCTTTATTGACCGACTAGGCTTCAACCCAGGGATGCCAGGATGGTACAAAATAAAAAAATCCATCAAGGTAATCCACCATATAAACAAACTCAAATAAAATATCATATGACCATCTCATGAGATGCTGAACAAGCCTTCAAAAAAATACAGCACACATTTATGTCAAAAAGTCTTGGAGAGATCAGGAATTCAAGGTACATACTTAACAGAATAAAAACTATATACAGCAAGAAAATAACCAACATTAAATTAAATGGAGAGACACTTGAAGCAATCCCTCTAAAATCAGGGACAAACAGGGTGTCCACTCTCTTCCAATCTATCTGATATAGTACTTGAAGTTGTAGCTAGTGCAATAAGATAATAGAAGGACATACAAGGGATACAAATTGGAAAGGAAGAAGTCAAGGCATCACTATTTATTGATGAATGGTGGTATATAGAGGCGACCCATAAAATTCTGCCAGATAACACTTAGAGCTGATAAACAACTTCAGCATAGTGGCTGGATATAAAATTAACTCAAACAATTCAGTAGGCCTCCAATATTCAAATGATTAACAGGCTAATAAAGAAATTAAGGAAACAACACCCTTCACAAATAATATAAAATACCTTGGTGTACCTTTTATTAAGCAAGTCCCTGAAGAAAGAAATCAAAGAAAACCTCAAAAGATTGAAAGATATCACATGCATATGTATCAGTAGAATTAATATAGTGAAAATGGCTATCTTAACAAAAGCAACCTGTAGATTCAATGCAATTTCCATCAAAATTCCAGTGAAACTTTCTACAGATCTCTTGAAAGAGGAATTCTCAACTACATATGGAAAAAAAAACAAGAAAACAATTCTGAACAATGAAAGAACTTCTTGAGCAATCATTGTCCCTGATCTCAAATTGTACTACAGAGCAGTAATGACAGAAATCTCATGGTATTGATACAGAGACAGACAGGTTGATCAATGTAATAAAATCAAAGAACCTGAAATTAACCCACATACCTGCAGACACTTGATAGTTAAAAAACAAGCCCAAACCATACAGTGGTCAGAAGAAAGTGTCTTCAACAAATGATGCCGGTCTACTTGAGAGTCTGTATGTAGAAGGATGCAAATAGATCTCTATTCATCACTCTGTACAAAGTTCAATTCCAAGTAGATCAAGTACTTCAACATAAAACCAGATACACTTAATATTATAGAAGAGAGATGAGAAATAGCATTGAAGGAATTGGCACAGAGGAAGTTTTCCAGAACAGAATACCAATGGCTCATGCTCTAAGATCAAAATTTGATAAATGGAACCTCATGAAACTGAAAAGCTTCTGTAAGCAAAGGACACTGTCAATAGGACAAAATGGTAACCTATAGGTTGGAAAAAGATCTTCCCTAGTCCCATATCTGACAGAGGGCTAATAACCAAAATATATAAAAAACTTAAGAAGTTAGACTCCAAAAAAACAAATAATCTAACTAAAAATGGGGTACAGAGATAAACAGAGAATTCTCAACAGAGGAATCTTCTTTTTAGTTAGATATTTTCTTTATTTACATTTCAAATTCTATCTCCTTTCTTCATTTCTCCTCCAAAAATCCCCTATCCAATTCCCCCTCCCCCTGCTCACTAACCCATCCACTCCCACTTCCCTGACCTGGCGTTTCCCTACCCTGGGGTAATGAGCCTTCATGGGTCTAAGGGCCTCTCCTCTCATTGATGGAGAGGAGGCCATCCTCTGCTACCCATGTGGCTGGAGCCATGGGTCCCTCCATGTGTAGTCTTTGGTTGGTGGTTAAGAGGAAATACAGAGACAAAGTGTGGAGCAGATACTGAAAGAAAGACCATCCAAAAACTGCACCACCTGGGGATTCACCACATATACAGTTACCAAAATCAGACACTATTGTGGATATCAACAAGTGCTTGCTGACAGGAGCCTGACATAGCTGTTTACAGAGAGGCCCTGCCAGTGCCTAACAAACAGAGACAGGGATGCTGTCAGCCAACCATTGAACTGAGCACAGGGTCCCCAACAGAGGAGCTAGAGAAAGGACGCAAGGAGCTGAAGGCATTTACAGCCCCAGAGGAGGAACAGCGATATGAACCAACCAGTACCCCCAGAGCTTCCAGAGATTTAACCATCAACTGAGGAATCTTGAGTGTGCGAAAAGCCCTTAAATGTTTACTACACTTAGTCATCAGGGAAAAGAAAATCAAAATGACCCTGAGATCCACCTCAAACCAATCAGAATGGCTAAGACCAAAAACTCAAGCAACAGCACATGCTGGAGATGATTTGGAGAAAGGGGGACCATTTTCCATTGTTGGTGGATTTGCAAACTTGTTCAACTACTCTGGAAATCATTCTGGCTGTTTGTAAGAGTAGTTCTGATGCTGATGTCCTGTTTCCCAATTTGTTTTTGATCCATCAATAAAAGGAAGCCATGGAACAATTGCTGGGCAGAAGGTAGAGGTGGGACTTTTGAGTCCCTGGAGGAAAAGGGAGACACAAGGAAAGAAAGACAGAGTTTTGTCATGCTTCTGATGAAGAAGGGTTGAAAAGGCATGTACTATCTTAAAACAGAGTGGCTACACAAGCTAATGGGTGGTCAGGGACGTTTAGCAGGGGTTATATGAGACTAGCCACTAAAGTTTAGGACAGGGGAGAGGAGCAGAGCTAAGAGAATTGATAAGGCCATGCTTTTCAAGGTGGGATAGAGTTGCTCCCAGTAATTGTTCTAGGAAGTCAAGTTGAAAATGAATAACTGTGTATGTGTCTTTTTCCCATGGATTCAATAGAATCGGGGAGGGATGGTAGTTCAGTCACTTCTTGGAGCTCCATGTAAAACCAGACACACTGAAACTAATAGAAAAGAAACTGGGGAAGACCCTAGAAGACATGGGCACAGGGGAAAAGTTCCTGAACAGATCACCAATCGCTTATGCTCTAAGATCAAGAATTGACAAATGGGACCTCATAATACTACAAAGTTTATGAAAGGCAAAGGACACTGTCAAAAGGACAAAACGGCAATCATCAAATTGGGAAATGATATTCACCAACCTTACATCTGATAGAGGGCTAATATCCAATATATACAAAGAATTCAAGAAGTTAGACCCCAGGGAACCAAATAACCCTATTAAAAATGGGGTATAGATCTAAACAAAGAATTTTCACCTGAAGAAATTCGGATGGCCTAGAGGCACCTTAAGAAGTGCTCAACATCATTAGTCATTAGGGAATTGCAAATCAAAACAACCCTGAGATTTCACCTTACACCAGTCAGAATGGCTAAGGTCAAATACTCAGGAGACAGCAGATGTTGGTGAGGATGTGGAGAAAGAGGAACACTCCTCCACTGCTAGTAGGGCTGTAAGATGGTACAACTACTTTGGAAATCAGTCTGGCGGTTCCTCAGAAAACTGGACATGACACTTCTGGAGAACCCTGCTATACCTCTCCTGGACATATACCCAAAGGATTGCCCAGCATGCAACAAAGACACATGCTCCATTATGTTCATAGCAGTGTTATTTATAATAGCCAGAAGCTGGAAAGAATCCAGATGCCCCTCAAAGGAGGAATGGATACAAAAAATGTGGTATATTTACAGAATGGAATACTACTCAGCAATTAGAAACAATGAATTCTCAAAATGTTTAGGCAAATGGTTTGATCTGGAAAATATCATCCTAAGTGAGGTAACCCAGTCAAAAAAGAAAACACATGGAATGAAATCTCTGATAAGTGGATATTAATTAGCCCAGAAGCCCTGAATACCCAAGGCACAAATCGCATAACAAATAACTCCCATGAAGAAGTATGGAGAAGGTCCTGATCCTGGAAAGGATTGATCTAGCATTGGAGGGAAATATAAGGACAGAGAAAAAAAGGAGGGAGGTGATTGGAGAATGGATGGAGAGAAGAAGGTTTATGGGACATATGGGGAGGGGGGATCCGGGAAAGGGAAAATCATTTGCAATGTAAACAAAGAATATAGAAAATAAAAATATTTTTAAAAAAATTAAAAATAAAAGTAGTTAAGCTATCTTTCAAAAACAAGCAGTAATTTAGTTATTTGAAAAGGAATCAAGTAGTCATGATCCCCGCATTGTGGAGGGGCACGCAGGAAGACTGGAAGGTCAAGGTCATCAGCTATGTATGTAACTCAACACAGGGCTAGACTGAGGTTCATAAGACTGTGGCACAAAACAAAATAAAATGTGTGTGTGTGTGTGTGTATGTGTGTGTGTGTGTGTACATATGCATACACATGCACATACACATACATATATATGTATGTATATATATATATACAGAAAGAGAGAGAGGGGAAGAAAGAGGGAGGGATAGAGTTGCTTTGTGTGTGGAGAAGATACAATGATAAAAAGCCTTAATTTATTTTATAACAAAATCTAATATTTTTACAACCACTGAACTCATTCAGGCTAATGTCACTCCTTCATTCAGATTCATATTAAAATAAATTAATAAAGTTATGATGAACAAAGCCTTATGGACTAATGAAATAAGCTTAGGCTATACTGTGGAGTTAGTGATTATTCAAATAATTTCATTAGATGCTTAAAACTAGTAAAATGTGGTTTTAAAGTCTAAGGTTAATTTTACTTTAGAGAAAAAAGCTATGAAAAACGCAAAGAGGTAATTTTTGAGTTTTATATGAAAATGAAAGGTTAAATTAAAGGGCTTAGATATAAAGTCTACAAGTCATAAAATCTCTCAAAAGTTAAGGAGGTTATTTTAATCAGCTGCTTCAAGGAAAACGAATGGATTATTTTGGATCTAAATCATCTAAATGCCCTGAAAAGCAATATGTTTAAATTTAGATCTGAACTATCAATTTACCAAGGATTGCAGATAAAGATATATTCTGAAGTTAGAGACAGCATGAGGAGATTTTACTCTTGATTCATTTTCTGTTTGACTTGTTGGCATGAATTATTTCTAAAAAGAACAAATTACCAACTCTGGAGAGACCAAAATGAACTTTGGGTTTAGAATATTAAAAAGTTTCGTTATCCATTTAAAGTTTCATCCAGGTGGCACTAAGCTAACAGAGTGGCGATATTTGCTATGGTATGTTCTCACTTGTCACTGAGGAGAGATCATTCCACTATGTAAAGTAATCACCCTCATGATGAACATAGATTTCAGGAAGAAAATATATTTTTTCAAGATCATCTTCTTTATAACTAAGGCTCACTCCTGGAAAGAATATATCAGTGTTGTGTTTATTTGCAACTCCATCTCTGAACTTGAAAACATGTTTTAAAATTTAAATTTCTCACCCTCATTAATTTTTACTGTAGTCATGTGGGCTAGATGTTTATTAATCATAGGCTGAAAGTACTAACATTAAGTGAGTTGAAATGTATTTGTAGCTATTCTTTTGGGGAAAAGTTAGTGTGAAAATTTCATGAGTAGAAAGTTAATATGTGTCTGTGTGGGACAGGTTAGGAGAACAGGAAGTGTCTCTTCAGTCAGCAACTCAAAGATGTCAGCTGGTACTTAGAAT
Organism: Apodemus sylvaticus; assembly: GCF_947179515.1. Taxonomy (NCBI): domain Eukaryota; kingdom Metazoa; phylum Chordata; class Mammalia; order Rodentia; family Muridae; genus Apodemus; species Apodemus sylvaticus. The sequence continues at coordinate 125,751,205 of NC_067478.1, read as the reverse complement.
ATTCTAATTTTATCTCTGTGTTTAGCTATATCGGTAAGTTAAATGAATTAGTTCATGACTACCTTTTCAAAAATAAAGATTAGGCTTTCTGTCATACTGGTTAATTTTGCTGCTGATTCTTGTGGGATGATGCAGATATTGTAGTACAAGCTTCTGATGTAAAATATGAGACGTTATTAAGAACAACAGTTCCTTCTAAAGTAGAGTATTCTATCTATCTACCATCTATCTATCTATCCTCTATCTATCATCTATCTATCTATCTATCATCTATCTATCCATCTATCTATCATCTATCATCTATCTATAATCTATCTATCTATCTATCATCTATCTATCCATCTATCTATCATCTATCTATCTATAATCTATCTATCTATCTGATTTGGCCACTGAGAATCTCAGGAAGTATTTTCTCCAACCACAATGATTATGAGACTTCCTGGACCATGCTCATGTCCATCTGATGTGCACAGCATTTCATGAGGATTTGCATATGTATCCCACTGCTGTTGATAAAGATCTTTTATCTCAAGTCAGATTAAGAGGAGGGCCAAGATAAGCATGTTAATAAGACAATTTGTAATAATTATTATATAAATATGTTATTCCAACTAAATAGAAAGAACAGTTCAGAAGAATTTATATTCCAGTTAATTTTAAACACATTAGATATAGCTTCTCCCTCCTTCCCTTTCTCTCTTTTCCTATATTTTCCCTTCCTCCCTCCCTCCTACTCTCCCTTCCTCTCTCCCTCCTTCCCTTTCTCCTTCCCTTCCTTCCTTCCTCCCTCTCTCCCTCCCTCCCTTCCTCTCTCCCTTCATTCCTTTTTTTCCTTCCTTTCATTTTTCTTTATTGCTGGTAAAAAGAACCAACGTTAATGTCCTCATCCACTAGTGTCTTCAAAAGCTAGAACCTGTGGTGGTGTTAGCTGCTGATAACAGAAAGATATTTTTGTAATCTAAGCCTCATGTGGAAGATTTAGTCTTCTGGATCCTAACTGTGGACATGCCATTTATTAACATTATTATCATGACAAAAGTTTTACAAGCCCTGATGGTTCTTAAATATGAGAAAGGAAAATTAAATAGTTTTTTACTTTGAAAAAGAGAAGAAATGTGCTAATCCCATAATTAATTCTCTTACTATTATTTACTTGTGCTATCTTATATAATTTTAAAAATTAATCATAGTGCAGTAGTTAATAAGTTCAGAATATAAATATTATTTAGATTATAATGCAATTGCAGTATTCAAGAGAGACCCAAAGTCAAATTAAAGCTATCATTTTTAAAAATGTCAAGTTGTATCTATCTCAAAATGACCATTCTATTCAATAGAAGGGTGGTAGGGAAGGTTACCTGTTTGATTTCATGAGCTATTTTGTTATCACGACTACAAAACCTTTTTATAATTACATGACTGGCCACAAATGTTTCTACAAAATAAATATAGTATTTTCAGTGTACATTTTTTGTTTCTTTTTAATTTCTAAGCATATTGTTCTGAAATCAGCCAAATTGACATAAAAAATAGGATTTTGATTTTCCTAGGATCTTACTCATAGTCTTCCCATTGCGTGTTTTTCCAACTGTTTAGTCTTTTCTTCCTCTTCTCACTTTTATAAGAGGGTGTCTCTATCTCAGATTAATTTTAGAAATGACACAAGGAAGATGCTGGGAAGCAGAATCAATTACTTACTTCATTTCTCAGTTCAAATTAACTTAAAATCATTTTTGATAACTTATATAATGAATATAGTGATATGTATTCATTCAAGGATTCTTTAACCCCTTTCAATTTTTGCTGATTTTAATCCTCAAGAATTTAAATTCAGATAGGATTACTTACTATCAAATAATATTAAAAATTTCACATGGTAGGCTCTTCTCAATGTGGTGTAAGCTTTCCCCATCAATGAAGAAATTTCACATTTTTTTCAAGGATTTTTCATTTGCTTAAGAGTGCACATGATGTACTTTAAGCATACTCATATTAGAGTGTCTATAAGATAATGTCTCACTCTCCCTAGGTAACATGCAGGAAATGGCAGTGCTGGATGATCTTGTCACTGTGTAAATAAATACCAGGTGCCATGATTGCACTAAGCCAGACAGTTTCACTTTCTTCAGGCAATATGGTCTTAGAAAAGACCAGTCATGTATGTAATACCACTGAACAAGATGCAGTGACATATTGGTTGTGTGTGTGTGTGTGTGTGTGTGTGTGTGTGTGACAGTTTCATCTAATCAAAATCAGTATGGAGTTACAGTCACAGTCTGAAGCATTACTGTTTCATAATATTTCCTTGGCTTCTAATATATGCAGAGGTTCTGAAGTGTGCTGTTGTGTGCTTTGATAGACTGTAGGAAATAGCAATAAAATGCACAGAAAAGGACACAAGCAGGTAAAGGATGTCTGGTAAAACCATCTGGTTTCATGAACATTTTAATGCTCAAGAATACTTTGTTGAGTTTATTTGGGAGCTAACAAATATGCTAGGACACTAAATATGCCCTCAGAAGAAATTCATGGTTTTTCTACTTTTAATTCATAACATATTTTCAATCTTAGGATTTATAACTGAAGGTTTAAACTTGTGCAGCTACACTCTAGGTAAAAGAATCTTCTTTTACTCACAGGCAAACTGAAGTGTGGCTTCTCGACTGAGGATACTTCCAAATGTGTTGGTGGCTAAGCACTGGTACAGCCCTGAATCCCTGAGTTCACTTGGATTGTTGATGATGAAGGTGCCATCTATCAGACTGTAGCGATAGTCACTCTCCAGATCAATTTCTGTTCCATTCCGAAGCCATCTTAGAGAAAAATCACATGATAAATACATGATAAATATATATATGCATATACATACACACACATACACACACACACATGTATGTAGCCATGTAGGCTCCCTGATTGTTAGTTAAGTTTCTATGACCCCCTGTGAGCCAGGTTGGTTGATTCTATGAGTTTTCTTGTGACTCCTACACTCTTTCCCCCAATTCTTCAGCAGTATTCTCAGGCTCTGCATAATATTTGCCTTTGAGTCTCTGCATCTGTTTCCATTAATTGTTGAATGAAACCTTTCTGATGATAATTGGGTTAGGTACCAATTTTCATTGAATTTTGATTTTTTGGTTTTTATTTTTTGAAAGTGTGATTTGGTTCTATTCTAGGTTTCTGGGCCACCTGACCTCTGGTTTCTAGTCCTTCAAGTAGTGTCAGTGGTGTCCCCTTCTCATGGGTCTCAAGTTCGACCAGTCATTGTTTGCTACTGCCACAATTTCTATGCCATTACCCCAGCACATCATGCTGGCAGGACAAATTGTAGGCTCAAAGTTTTATGGCTCCACTGGTCTCAAACCCTCTACTGGTTATGGGAGATAGCTGGGTCTTAGTTAGGGTCAGCCTCATAGTTTCCCATACATACATACATACATACATATATGGTTGTGTAGCCTAGTGTTTGATGGGACTCCTAACAGAGGGAGTAGGGATTGTTTCTGACATATTTGCCTGCTTTGGGGACTTTTCTTCTCCTACTGGGTTGCCTCATCAATCCTTAATATGAGGAAATGTACCTAATCTTATTACACCTTGATAACCCTGGGCATCTTTAGTTGATAACCCTGGGAGGCATCCCCTTTTCTGAAGGGAGATGGAGGATTCATGGATGGGGAGGAAGGAGGCAGAGAAGTGTGAAGAATGTAGGACCAGAGGGAGGGCAGGGAAACTGGTTGGGATTTAATATATGGAAGTATAAATAAATAAAAATATAATAAAGTATTTTGTAAAGAAAAATACATAATTAATTTTTACCTGTAAGTAGGCGATGGGTTGCCATGCACTTCACAATTCAGGGCCACCTTCTTTTCATCAGAATCAGTTGGAAAAATGACATCATCAGGTTCTTGCACAAATACTGGCCCATAATCCACACTTTCTACAAAGACACAAATATGGGACCTTTAAAATTATTCAATGCACAAGGTCAATACATATCAGACTATATTTTATTCAAAATCTATAAAGTCTCTTTTTTTATTCAGCAATCAAATGTACTAAAGAAGGAATTGCTAACATGCCTTGTAGAATACCAAAATAATTTTAATTTCTGAAATTGATCTTCATGTGATACCCATAATGAGATTTAAAAACATTTTATTTTTACCTTCTCAAAGCAACAAAGAAAATAATATAAACATTTCAAAATTCTCTAAATTTGTAAAACTTTTAGAATGTTAAAAATAACATACATAGGGTTTCAAATTGAAACTATAACATGGGAACTATAGATGTAAAATTGTTCATATTCATGCATTATTTGATTATTTTCCTATTTGAATTTACACTTATAAATTTTTAAACAATTAAGCAATGTATTTTGATCAAGTCCATCTCCTTTTTCTTCTTCTCCAGCTTCTCCTATATACCCTCCTCGTTCCCACACCTTTCTGTTCTTCTAATTCACTGAGGCCAGCTAGTGCATCTAGTGTGTACAAGGGCCATGCACTTCAAAACCTACCATTGGCCATAACCCTGAAGAACCAAAGCTAGCCTTGAACTCATCATATCTCCACTTAGCTTCCCTAGGACTGTGCCACCATGCCCAGTTCATACTTGCTCACTGGAGCACTTTTTATTTAAGGCTCAAGTGTAAGGAAAAATGATGCAATGCAAATAAATACTTTTTTTTTATAAAAATGAATATAAATGTCCCAAAGTAGCCAAATACTGAAAATACAAAAGATTTCTATATTACAGATTTAGGAATAGGTAAAGACAGGATAGAAGATGAGCCAAGGGAGAAAAAAGAAGGCATCAAGTTCTGAGGTTTTGTAATCTAGACCTTTATTGGCAGTGTCGCCTCCCTTCTTCCCTCCCTCCCTACTTTCCTTCTCTCCTTCCTCCTTCCCTCCTTCCCTCTTTTCCTCCCTCCTTTCCTCCATTTCTACCTTCTCTCCCCTCCCTCCTTCCCTCCTTTCCTACCTTCCCTCCCCTCCCTCCTTCCCTCGCTTCCTACCTTCCCTCCTCACTGTGTTTATTATCTAGTACTCTGACTTCTGCATTGCTACTTAAAACTGAAAATGAATGCTCTGAAATTTTCAGCGAAATACTTCATGACTCAGTCACATGGTAACTAGCTCCCAGTAGTTATTTTTTAAAGATTTAAAATTAAATTCTGTAAACTGTCAGGATAGGACAAGAGAAATAAAAGCTCACCAGGCTTCGCCAACCCAGAGAGGAGTGCAGTTTGCTCTGAGAAGAAATGCCATATGTGGTTATGACTTCATATAGAGTAAAGGGTGGCTTCTTGTGACTCACTGGCAGTACCACAGTCACCGACATTGTAAGGCTTTTAACCTTTATTAACAGACTGCCAAACATCTATAGCTAGTGTATACTACTAGTGCTCACCATCTTTGAATTATTGGACTTGTGCTTCAAGGATAAGATTTCCTTTCAGAGAGTTGCTTCAAATTAAATGTGATCTGCTTGTTGCCTCATTATTTACAATAGCTGGTAAATAAAAGCAGCCTGGGTGACCATCAAAAGATAAATGTGTAGTTGAAGTGTGCCACAAATGCATAATGAATAAAGTGTGCTAGAAATATTCAGTGGGATTTTAGCTACAAAGAACAGTGAAATCATGATATTTACAGAAAAATTAATCGATCTAAAAATAAGTATGTTAAGTGAAATAAGCCCAAGTCAGAAAGACAAACAGGACTTCTCGTATGACCTGGATTTGATGGCTCTCTGTCTCTATCCATCAGTCTATCTCTGTCTGTTTCTTTCTATATCTTAGTCTATCTTTCTCTGTTTCTCTCTCTCTCTGTATCTCTGTCTCTGTCTCTATACTGGCTGAAGCTCTATACTTGACACAGGCTGGAGTTACACAGAGAAAGGAACTTCAGTTGAGAAAATGCCTCCATGAGATCCAGCTGTTAGGCATTTTCTCAATTAGTGATCAAGGCAGGAGGGCACCTTGAGGGTGGTACCATCCCTGGCCTTATTGTCTTGGGTTCTATAAGAAAGCAAGGTGAGCAGCTCAGGGGAAGCAAGCCAGTAAGAAACATCCCTCCATTGCCTCTGCATCAGCTCCTGTATCTTGACCTGCTAGAGTTCCAGTCCTGGCCTCCTTTGGTGATGAATAGCAATGCAGAAGTGTAAGCTAAATAAAACCCTTCCTCTCCAACTTGCTTCTTGGTCATGATATTTGTGCAAGAATAGAAACCCTGACTAAGACAGTCTCTGTGTCTCTGTGTCTGTCTCTATCTCTGTCTCTGCCTCTCTCTGGATTTGCTGTCTCTCTGTCTTTGTCTCTCTGTATCTTTGTCTCTGTCTTACCTTTGTCTCTCTGTCTCTGTCTGCTTCTTTCTGTCTGTATCTTACTCTCTTTCTGTCTCTGTCTCTCTCTGTCTATGGATCAATATCTTTGTCTCTCTATGTCTCTGTCTGTATCTTTGTCTCTCTCCTCTCTGCCTCTGTCTCTCCCTGTTTATGGCTCAATCTCTCTCTGTCTGTCTCACACACATACACAGGCATCATGCACATGAACATTGGTGCACACTATTGACTAAAAGTACACAATGATAGAGGAGGAAGATACCTTGAGTTGAGCATAGAGTTAAGGGATTGCATGTGACACAAATGCAGAAGGAAGACAACCAGGGAAAGAGAGAGGCCAGCAGAAGGAAGCAGGATAGCAATTGCTGAGAAAAATGCCAAAGTCTGTCTGAAATGTCATGTAAAACACATTGCTTTCATGCCAATTTACAAATTCTCAAAATTGTAATTCTTGGTAAGGATCACATTTTTATTTGTATATATTGTGATGATTTATATAGTCCCCTTGCCCTGTTTTCCAGGTGTGAAACTATATTGACCCACAGGTGTTAAGGACTCTTGTTTTGTGTTCTTCTGACTGATTTGTCACAAACTACCGTAGTTCGTTCTTTCTTTCTTTCTTTCTTTCTTTCTTTCTTTCTTTCTTTCTTTCTTTCTTTCTTTCTTTCTTTCTTTCTTTCCTTCCTTCCTTCCTTCCTTCCTTCCTTCCTTCCTTCCTTCTTTCTTTCTTTCTTTCTTTCTTTCTTTCTTTCTTTCTTTCTTTCTTTCTTTCTTTCTTTCTTTCTTTCTTTCTTTCTTTCTTTCTTTCACTCCTGTGCTTGATTATAGCTCAAAAGCAGGATGATTACCTAAAATACAAAAGACTCTAGAATCTGAGGATGTATTTTTTTCTTTGACTTCTGACAGTTTTAAAGTCATTCAAGAATTTGCCTCAGTTCTGGGTGCCCTTTCTTAGCAGCAATTCATACAGTATTCCCTGGGTCCACATGGAGACCCTCATTCCAAGCACACTCATGAAGCATAACAACAGCTGAAGCTTCGTAACATGAACAATGATCTTTTGCTCATTGGCACAGATGCTGCAATATCAGTCTCTATATCTTTACCATTTTGGAGTCTTTAGTAAAATAACTTTATGTCACAAAGGAAGTGTGTACATCAAGTTAGGGCTCAAACTGTTGGAGATATTACGAGAGATATTTGGACCACTGCAATGGGAAAGTAGACATGTGAACAGGGCAACTTTGACTTAGTGTGGGTAGCTCTCCATCAGAGCAGGAGGTGGTATGTATGGAGGTGAGCTGGAACCAGTGGGCAGATCAGAGTAGCATAAACTGGATATGCTGAAAACCCACTTGTGAATCACAGAGTCATGCTACATAAATTGTCCTTTCCTCTTAAATTATTTCTAAGCTTCTGAAGCAATCGCATCTGCCAGAGGCTCAGCACACTCGGGACCTGAGGTGGCATCGAGTACATCTACCCAGCTCTTACCCAGCCATTCTAATAACACATGGTTGGTGTTCTCCTTTCATTATTCTTAAATAAAATTTGTGATTATTGGAATCTAATTATACAAAGAATGATTGAACCTAATAGAAGGACAAATAAAAGTGAAATAATGTATCCAAAATAGTATTTAACTAAGTATATAGCATCCCAGAGGAAATTTTAACAGATGACAAAAAGAGATAATGACTAATTTGGTTTTAATTCTTAGTAAAATCCCCATGAATGTAATAACGTAAAGCATAACTCGATCTGGGTGTATAATATTGGCCAACCAAACATCAAAGTATTGGGTAATGTGGTTTTAAAGCACTCACTCTTTCAAAAGTACTTGCAAAGTTAGTGAACTGTAGATAATTTATATTGTTTTACATTAATACAGTTATTATACTTAAAATATCCTGCACGTAAAAATACAAGTGAGGTGTTTTTTTGGATTTTTACAAACAAAATTCACTCTTATGACATGGTCTGCTATGACAGTCAACAGTGCTTTGGATCCCAGCAATTGGCTCTCTCTTTAACATTCGCATGGCTACTGTGTAAATTAAAGCATGTCCTTTAATTGTATTAGTCTTGAGACAATCCTTGCTTCTTTTGCAGGTTCTGAGGGAAGGTGTCACTGCAGTCACTCCTTGTGAGCCTGGGACTGGCATTCTCTTCCAGAGAACTGTCTTAGACAGTTAGTTCTTGAGGGGCCCACTCACTTTTCTGGGTCCAGCTTTCTGTAGAAGTACAGTAGTGCTACTTTGAGGCAGAGACTAGATTTTCCCTTCTAGCATCTTGTGCTACTCCATCACACTGGATCAATTCTCCTCTCCAAGCTTTGGAAAACCACACCATTTCCTCCCAAGCTTCTTGGGCGTTATTTCATTACTTCATTACTGCCAAGACCATATAAGACTCTACTACTCAAATGAATGGGGAAGCCATCCGTCTTATTGTGTGCCAGTGATTTTCAGGATCACATCCAGCTGTTACTGTGTCTACTGGACTCTAAACCACCTTCCAGACTAAGATATCCCTTCTGATAATTGCTTTTTTCCCATCATTTTCTCAGACAGCTATGTCTGATGATTACTGGTTACCTCTAACTTTCAGCCTCAGTTGATTATCTTGCTATCAGACACCAGCAAATCCGCAGTGTAATCTGAAAGAGTGTCTGGATCTTCTGTCAGTAAAGCTATGAGAAATGCCTAGAGCAAAACTCAAGGGGGCAAGTGTTCTATCTACAGATTTGTCTGAATAACCCTGCACAGGAGTACAAGAGATACCACCTATTTTCACATTGTAGCTGCTGCTGCTGCCTTTTTTAGACAGTCATATTTTCTCTTTTGTATATGTGATGACACAGTACTGATACGGTTTATTTCCCTCCTGCCATAAAAGAGATTTCATTATTGTTTACAGTCTGGATGCTCAGAGTTCTCTCAGGCAACTGTTGCTGCAAGTATATCCCACCGCCTTAAAGGACATTTCCCACCAACCTAGATAAACAAGTTAGACTCCTTAAGAAGGATTTTTATTAATAAATTTATTAGAGTTGTCCATTTATTGCTATAAGCATTGTTTCTTGTGCACAAGCCGCATGCCCTCTGTGCACTCTGCCCTTGGACATACTCACTGCTGGGTCTGGATTTCTCTCCCATGTTTAATCTATTCTGTGTCAAGTATTGCTTCCCAGTGCAATTACTGCTGATCATACAATGCAATTTAGATGTGACGGATTTCATGATCATTACAATGAAAAGTGTGTATTTTCTGTAGGTAGATGTGTTGCATTCTAAGATCCCACAGGAAGAGAGCTTCCTGACTCTGAATTTAATCAAATGTTCTTTTTTCTTGTCATAATAGCCCAGTCTCAATTATTACCAACATGGCTGCCTAGAAGCACCAGGAGGTTCGCTCCTGTCTAGAGAAAAGAGTCGGTGGATATAGTGGCTAGGCTATTAAGCACACTAGAGGGGCTGGTGAGATGACTCAGTGGGTAAGAGCACTGACTGGTCTTCCAAAGGTCCTGAGTTCAAATCCCAGCAACCACATAGTGGCTCACAACAATCCATAATGAGATCTGATGCCCACTTCTGGTGTATCTGAAGACAGCTACAGTGTACTTAAATAATAATAATAATAATAATAATAATAATAATAATAATAATAATAAATAAAATATAAAAATTGAAAAAATCACACTAGATAAACATGCAAAACAGAAGGAAAATAAAATACCTTCCTCACCACAGGTATCTCCAAAAATAAATTTTAAATTCCTATATACACTAGGAATGACTCAAAATCAGGAATAAAAAGCAATTATTCACTCTAAATGAAACATAATATCCTTAAATCTTCAGATACTTAGAAACTGCAAAATAAGTATTTTTATCTCTTCTTGAAATTAGTTTGTCAATATTTGACATAAATAATAGTAACTTCACCTTTGAAAGATACAGGGCAAATGTATAAAATATCAAGAGTTAGAAAAAACAGTTTTTCAAGGACAGTTCATTACAAAGAATAAATAAGTGAGTGGGAAACTGACTTCTTACTTGTAACGGAGAAGCCAGTAAATAATTGAAGCATTAAGAAAAAGCCACTGTCAACTTTAGGCTAAATAAAAATGAAGGCCGTTCAAATGCAAGAACATCAAGATATTTTTAGTGATCATATATTCAGTATTTTAGAATATAAACAATGATAAAAGAAGCATTCTGAGGAGAGAAAGTATGACTTTCAGGGCTCAATGCAAAACATGCCTCCTAGCTAGCCTGAAAATCTGCAAAAAATACCTACGTAAGTATTGAAGTAGGGGGCGGGAGAGATGATTCAGCAGTTCATAGGACTTGCTATTCTTCAGAAGAGCAGAACTCAGTTCCCAGCACCCACATGACTGCTGACAATCATTAGAACTTCAGCTCCAGGGAATCCGACACCCTCTTTAGAGGCTTATGACATACATCATCACAAACATATGTAAAGGGAAATCATTCATACACATAAAACGAAGGAAGTAAATCTTTAAAAACTCTACCAATGGAAGCAAAATATTAAAATTTAATAAAGCTAATGTGTAGTCACAAAATTTCCTTTGTTTGAAACACTTCACAATTTTAATCAGATAAAATTTAGCACATTTTTGATGTAGATGATTAAGTAAAATAGTAGGAATAATTTTATCTCTTTAACTTGCAACATTTGCTTTTTTCTTTTCTGCAGCATCTGCTGAAGTAACAAATAGAACTAAGAAGTGGGTTTTGCACAGAATATTAAGGAGAACAAAAAGAATGCATAATTAAGTTCTGAATAAACAACTCTTGGCTGACTATAGGACTGGCTGCCTAAAAAAATGTACCCAGATGTAGGAATGATCGCAAGATGACACAGAAAATTAAAATAGATGGAATGTATGAAGCTATTCCAGTATGAAAGTATGAGAATAATCTGCAGAGAAGAATAGAGAAGTATGCTTAGGAAGGAGCAGCACCCACAAAACAAAGAAAGGCAAGTGTCTATTTTAACACTGTCTCCGTGGTTTTGGAAACCAAGGAAGGTTTAGCCTGGTCCTCCTCAGACTCTGTTTTTCACAAGGTGGAAGGACATGGATCCCAATGCTATAATGTATATAGATCCACCTGTGGACATTCTCCAAGCGTGCTTCCCAGGATTAAGTTCCTGAAGATTTTTTGGATGCTCTAGCTTACTGTTAACTGTCTTGCCTGATGGACAGCTCTCAGCATGAGTTGACCTCTTTCTACAAGAAGAACAATACAACAAAAGAAGAGAAGCAAAAACTAGATGTGAGGAAACTGCAAATTAAGATTGCAGTCTACCATTACCACTTGGTGCCTCTGAGCTCCAAAAACTGGAGGACTCCCTTTACCAGCAGGGCTTCTGACTTTTTGTCTGGAGAGCCACACCCTCTACCTGGGGAAGGTCACATAGCCCTTGGCAAACCTACAAGCTCAACTTCCTCTTTCCCTGCAAGTACCTGAGACTCCTGGAGTGCCTCTCCATACAAATGTGCTATTGACAGTACTTCAAATTCCAGCTAATGATTTCACTCACCTGCAAAACTTCTTCCCACTCTCCACCCCAGTAAAGCATATGTGTACCAACTCACCATGGAAAAAGGTATGCACACAACTAAGATCGTCTAAAAGAGCTGTTTGTGGGCCTCAGAGTTAGAAGAGGCTGTTGGGTTCCCTACAGCTGGAGTTACCAGTGATTGTGATTCTAGATATAGATGTTGAGGAACAAACACAGCCAACCCTCTTCATGGTTGACCATCTCTCTTCTCAGAATACCACATTTTAATCACTTCAAGGAGATGACATCATAACATCTTTATAAATCACCATTATATTTTGATGTATATCCATTAATTAAATTATTAAATTGATAATTAAATCAAATTATTTCTTTAATACTTAGTTTTCCATGGGGTGAAAAAGTATACAAGTTTTCCAGTGTTTGTTCACACACTGGTATGAATGACCATAATCTAAATTTACTTGTATCTGTGTGTAAGTTTCAGCTGGATACAGTGTTAAACTGTTTCTCCATTTTTTCCCAGGAAACTGTGATCATAGATTTATCAAAACAAACAAACAAACAAACAAAAACCCTGTGCTATATCCTTCTGGCTTGATTTGGATCAAGATCAGGATGGCTCCCTTTTCAGGTTCTGTTACTTTTCTCATTTTTCACAAGAGCATGTCAACCTCAGGTTTACTCTCTATCAAAGCTAAAGGGAATTGCCTGACAAAAGCCATATGTCAGACTCTTGTCCAGGAGAAAGAATTCAAAGTCACATCCAGCTGAGATGTATCAAATAGTCAGATGAAAAAGCAAGAGTCAGGAGAAAGAAAGTCCTTAAAATGTTTCCTTGGACATTCTGACATGTGGATTAAACTACAATTAGATTCATTTGGCTCCCAGACTAGAGCCTTGTGTTTCACTCAATCCAAGGCACAGAGCCATGGCTATTGCATATGAACCTTTTATAGATGAACTTCTACATCATCTGAACTTTAACAAGATTCCTAGTCAGCATGTGTATATGCTTGACACTAAGGAGAGAAGATACACAAAATCACTTCATCATTACCTGTGTTTCATCAGCCTGTGTTGAATGGGATGAAATTTATTAATGTTTTTGCAGTAATGTTTGAGTTAAAGGTCATTATAGAAAGCAATGAACTCATAGATCAATGCAGACAATGTGTGTATGTTCTCATCAGAAAGAATAAAGCTATTCCATGTGAAATTCTGAGCAGACTTATGTCTTGGTGTGATGGATATGCTTGTTGGTCAACATGACTATATCTTGTATTGACTGTTAACACAAGCTTCTGGTGAGGAGTTTTCTTGAATGGATCATTTGTGTTGGGAAAAAAGCACCTTAAATCTGGACCACACCTTCTAGTGGGAAAGTAAAGAGGAGATGGACAAAGGATGTGCTTGCTCATTACGTGCTAGCACTCACTCTCAAAGGCAAATCTCTTCCTTTACTAGAGCTTCACTCCTCGCTGTATATATATTCTTTCTAGCAATCTGTCTTTCTAGAAAGTCCTAACATATTTGACTACTATTTAGTTCAAAACTGGACTGGCCTACAGCAGGTATAAAGGTATAATACTGAGAAGAGAGGTATTTACAAGAGATACTTTGAAGGTACCTACCTATGTCTTATTTCCTTATGCCTATTGACTTTATAATTGGAATTTGTTTTACTTCAGACTTCCTGGCTATATATAGTTATATTAAGAGGTACTTTAACTTCCATTAGCTGCAAGAGAACATACCAGCTATCTACGAGCTTGAAAGTAACTAAGATAAATATGTAAAGCTTGTCTTTCTGAACACTCAATACCTGTTAAATAGTCCATAAAACAACAATGTCTTCCAAAGTTTAATTCTAATACGTATTTGTCTGATTATGATACTCTCACAAGTGGCATATCCACTGATGAGCCCAGTAGCATTTGCTAGTGAGTTCCAAATTCACTGTCATACAGGTAACTGGTTAAACTCAGCAATTACAAAACAAAACAAAAAGAAGCAGATGTTATAAAGTAAAGGAGGTGGTTAAAAAAGGTGTTAGTGGATTTATAGCAGCCAGTGCTGACTGAGAATGCACTACAGAAATGTAAGAAACTTTCAAAGTACAAGTTAAGTAACAAAAAGGAAATTAAATAAAATGCAAAAGGAATTTTGAAATACATGTTAGGTATTTTAGCATTCAAAATGTATTTAAGATCCAGTCACTCTGTGTGAATAAACTGCAAAATCTAGCATCATGGGATGAGTGCCTTATAGAGGAAAGATTTGTATAATCATGAGTAATGAGTTTGCCTCTACACAGGGACACAACCTAAGTTGACATTTTAATTTTTGTAACGAAGTTCTTGGAAGTGTCTCATCTATCCTCAGTCAGTGCTGAATGTCATTCAATATTTCTCTTAAAATCAGTAAAGGCATAAATGAAAACTATTCAGAGAACCAATTAGTAATGTCATCCCGGGAGGGATGCACACCCACCTCTGCATTTTTATTCCTGCAGAAACCACAGTATCTACCCGACACATTTCTTTGAGTCACTGAGTGAGATAAGCTCTATCTACATCATGGCACTATGTCTGCTAATGAGCATTGACAGGATTGCTCATTAACCTCATTTTCTTCTCTGGATATGTCTAATGATGGCTAGTTTAGGGAACAAAGGAAAGATATTTCTCTGTCCATAATTTTAATAAGTGTAGAGTGGTTGTTAGTTTAACTGATTTCTAAGTGTGACATCTGTCTTATTTATTCATCACTCAAAAATAAAATGAAATATCAGCATACATTCCTAGGATATATAATATACTTAACACTGTTTTACTAAAGAAAAATCTAGGAATAAAAACACTACATTCAACATGTTTATTTCATTTATTTAAAAATTTACATTATTTTTAATTTGTGTGTATGTGTGTGTGTGTGTGTGTGTTTATGTTTGAGTGTGGATCTGTGCACAGGCATGTTAGCACCCAGGGTTTTTGCATTATACCGGCCCTGGAGTTTGGAATTGCAATTATAGGCAATTGTGAATTGTTTGATGTGGGATATGGGGAAAACCTCAGGTGCTCTGTAAAAGCATTTTTAAAAATTGAATCTCCCCTCCAGTCCCCAATATACCTGTCTTAAGGCTACAGATACACATTGCCAATTTGCCAATTAAAAAAAAAAGAAATAAAAAAAGAGAAAGAAACAAAAAAAGAGTTGTGCTTTTAGTTTCAGAAGAGTAAGACTGAAATTTAATTGTGAATCTATAATTAATAGTTGATTTCACCAAGAATCTTGGGAGGTCTTTAGAACAGAAGCCAGATTATTATCCGGCTCCTCCTCCACGTGGCCTTTGCTTCTCTTCAACAGCCCGCTCCCCTACATTTGCGTTCCTAGGTCACACTTTCCAAAGATGCAGTTGTAAATTCATTGCCTGCACCTGTAAGACATGAATCATTCTCAAACAAAATCCCTTCTACAGACTCAGAGAGTAACCTATCTCATGAACACAGTAGTCCATCTCCCAAACTCTGCTTCTAAACACACCAGTTAACAAGAGCAAATGCTCTATCCACACTGAGCGCATGCCTCTGTACTCTTTGCTTTCCCGAAGTGGACCTACCTCTTCAAAACTCTCCCTAGAGCATACTGACGTCCAAACCTCTCCTCGCTGCAGCAGGCTTGAGACTTCTCACTGACAATCTTGTGTGAAGTGTTCCTTCCCTGACTGACGCCATTTTGTATACTTTCTGCACTTACCGTCTTGTCTGAAGGCATCTGAGGAGTGATAAAGGTTGCCTGGGGAGTGGTACTGCTGAGCTGCCCCTCGCCAGCTTGGTGGAGAAACACTCAGGGTACCTAACGAAGGACTGCTGTACCGTGGTCTGGACTTGGAACCAAAGGCAGACGAGGTTGGACTCTTCTTAATTCTTAGCAAAGCAGCATGTGAAGTAGAAAGGCCAGAAGGGGCTTCAGAGTATTCTGTAAAAAAGAAATCCGGAGTCAAGCTTTGACTCTGATTTATGGTTTATTTTCTTATGAAAGTAGTTTCGTCTGAGTAAATGGTTGGAAATCTGCTGCAAGTGAATTCAAGTTACAACAAAAAGTGGAAAAAAGTTAAAGGGTAACTGTTCGTATTTGAAATATTTTCCAAAATCTTCCTGGTTGTAGGATGTTCTTTTAAATGGATATTAACCTAGAAAACTGGAATACCCAAAACATAACCCACACAGAAAATGAGGTACAAGAAGAAAGGAGGAGTGGCCCCTTGTTCTGGAAAGACTCAGTGAAGCAGTATTCAGCAAAACCAGAACGGGGAAGTGGGAAGGGGTAGGTGGGAGGACAGGGGAAGAGAAAGGGGCTTATGGGCCTTTCGGGGAGTGGGGGGCTAGAAAAGGGGAAATCATTTGAAATGTAAATAAAAATTTATATCGAATTAAAAAAAAACTCAAAAAAAAAGAAATTAGGATTAAAAAATATATTAAACCATAATTAGAGGAAGGAAAAGGAGGACAGAAAATTGGGGAAGGAATAAAGAAGGGATAGAGGGATGGGAAGAGAGAGGGAAAGAAAGGGTAGGAAAGAAAAATAACATTTAATCACTAGCCTTACATATCTTCTTTTCAGGAATATCTCAATTATTTGTTTGTTTTAATCCATTCCATGTAGGGTGAATCTAGCCTTCTTTATTAATGAAATTGGAAAAATATTTCCACTAATATTTTTATAGATATAAAGATAAATACACAAAGACAGGAACTTCTCTGGCTGAAACGACTCATCATATATAACTAACTCTCAGCTACTCCTACAACACTGTGCTTGTCTGCATACTAGCAGGCTCACCACTATTGATGATAACATGCTTATTTTCTGCAGTGATACCTGTCTTGTTTATGCTGAAAGTTATACCTTAGTTTCCCCGGAAGCCCTCAACTGACTATTAAACATGAATGAATCCAAATGCAATTCATTCTATAGGTTAGTTGTGGGATTTTTATTAGTTAATATCAAATAGAAATGATATTATGAAACTTCCGTTTTAATTAATAATTAAAAAATATTTTGTTTGCATTTTACTTAAATCCTTAAGGTGCTATGCTAAGAAAAAAAATAATGTGCATAGTGTCTGAAATAGATTAAACTATTATGTGCTAAGCAAATAAGGTGGTGGTTTGAACAAGAATGGTCCCATAGGATTTGAATGGTCCCTATCTGTATTCTTGGCTTGGGCTTCGCAGATGGAGATTTGAGGTTTCAAAAGATCATGCCAGGTCTCTCTCTCTCTCCCTCTCTCTCTCCCTCCCTCCCTCCGTCTCTCTCTCCCTCTCTCTCTCTCTCTCTCTCTCTCTCTCTCTCACCCTCACTCCCTCTCTCTCTCTCTCTCTCTCTCTCTCTCTCTCTCTCTCTCTCTCTCTCTCTGTTTCCTATCCCTCCTTCCATCCATCCCTCCCTCTCTCTCCCACCCCCCCTCTCTCTTTCTCCTCCTCCGATTCTGTCTCTGCCTGCTGACTGTGGATCAGGATGTAACTAACTCTCAGCTACTCCTACAGGACGGTGCTTGTCTGCATGCTAGCAGACTCACCACTGTTGATGATAACATGCTTATTTTTGAGGTAGAAAGATACAACTCTAATTCCTATCATTTTAGGTGAGAAGATCCACCTATAACCTGGCCCACACATTCTGGTGGCAGCCAATATAGAGAGTGTGGAAGGAGGAAGCTTGGTTTCTTCAGCTGTTTGCTTTCACTGGCAAGTCCATTTCTTCATGGCATAAGAGCGTACTTCTTTGGAGTTGTGGTGGATACCACAGACCAGCTAATACACCTAGCCCCATGAGTTGTGCAGCTAATATATCTTTGGACTTTCCATTGGTAGGCAGTCATTTCTGCACTAGCTGGACCACAGCCATGTCTGTTCTGTTCCTCTAAAGAACCTGATTAATACAGATAATAATTTTAGAGCATAATTTTGGAAAACAATCTAAATACGATGAGTTTAAAACATACTATCAATTTTTGCTTATCTAACATAAATTGAATGGAAGCATTTGCTAAGAATGGGGGTCTATTTTTGATGTTTCTATTTGTTGTATATGGGTGCTTTGTCTGCCTGTAAGTGTGTTTGCTGTATTCACACCTGATGGCCATAGAAGCCAGAATAGATCTTCTGGAACAGGAGCTAAAAATGGCATCCATGTCCTCTGAAAGAGTAGCCATTGATTTTTAACCACCGAGTCATCTCTCTAGAACCAATCATGGTATAATTTTAAGAATCAGAAGTTTTTGCTCAGAGAATATATTTTATCTAAAAGCTTACTAGCTAATGTTAGATGCAATACACTTACTCATTATTAAAATTACTTAAAATCATTACACAGCCTCATACAGATATTTTGGGATCTAGCAATATTCTGTGATTTGGAAATAGCATGTTAGGTGCTAACGTGTCCAATTAACTTTAACATTTCTCTACTGTGAAATTGTAAATATAATTTTTCTGAGAGTCAAAAAATATTTTTGGATAGTTTCCACACTTAAAATGAGCATGCTTTGTGTCCCAGCCCATTAGGAGCTGAGAAGGGATTCGTTTGTTTGTATAATGAGAATATCAAAATCTCATTTTTATCGATATTATAGAATAGAACAAAGTTATATATAGAATTTGAATGATTCCTAGCTAATAAAGGGAATCCAATTAATGATGGCATGCATTGCATTTGTCTCTGTATTTCATCTCTTAGTCTATGCTGCTATCTAGGTAGGATAGCCAATTCCTCCATTTTCCTCCTTTAGTTAATATTAGGCCACAATGTAAGATCATAAGTATTGTCTTTAATTTGTGTTTTGTCCTAAAGAGCTCAAAGAGTGTGTGGCAGAGTTAGAAGAGTAACCCATACAGTTTCCTAATGGTAATATATCCAAAAGAAAATTATGAAAAAAATGAGAGTGGATAGATAGATAGATAGATAGATAGATAGATAGATAGATAGATAGATAGATAGACTGTGGATTAAAGAAAACTTAGCATTTGTATATTATTGTGACTTTTCTCTGTTACAGCAAGGACTGATTTCTTTCCATTTTCCTGTGAATGAATTAGGGAAAAGATTGACTCTTATTTGTTATTTTCTGTGAAAATCACTTCTCAGTTGGTCAGTCTTTTAATAAGAACTATGCTGGCAATGCCAGTGGAATCGAGTTAGGCGTTCCTCATTTCTCCTTCAATTTTCTCCTTTTATATAGATCAACCCTTAGGGAATATGCCTTACAGTAATTTCTAAAGTGGACTAGAGATTTTGTGATAAAACTCAATTAACCTGATGCTCTCACTCCTTGGGATCCCAGCTGGAAGATTGGGAGTAGTAAATATTAATGCCTTCATTAAACATCGCTTCCTCAAATGACCCTGAGACCACTAAAGTTAGAGTATTTAATAAAATCATGGTCTACTGAGTCACACTGATATTGCCACATCTTGTGGTGCCAGAACAAACAGTGATCTTTTTCACTGTTTCAAAAGTCATTTTATAGATTTCAAATATTTCCACTGAATATAAATAATATAATAAGAATGAATTGGAATAAGTCGTGCTGGGATTCCTTAGGGTAACATTTACAAATGAGACAAACCGCCACTGTGATAAAGGTTGTATTTTAGTCACTCATGATATTTTAAATATTTATACATTTTCTAAAACCTATTAAACTTATCAATTTTCTTTATGTCCCTAAATATGAAAATATTTCTAGAGAGAATTTCAAGGCTCTAAAATATTGATGATTGCACTAAAACATGCAATGAGGTTCTGCCTTTGAAGGCCTCCTGTCACCTGCTCACATGCTGACAGCATAGTTAAAGGCTTCATACAGGTGAGTAAGCCACACCAGAGAGACAGGAAGGCGCAGGTTGCTTCTTAACTTCTTGTATCACCTGTAGTTATAGTTTTGTCTTTAAATTAAAATACTCTAACACACTAAGTAATATGTGGTGGCTTCTCCTAATTATAGCACTTAGCACTTAAAGTCATGGTTTTAGAAAGAAAGACCATTGCATACCAATGTCAGGGCACCAGGACAAGTAGAAGCCACATGATCTCCATGCCCATAGTGTGATACAGTCATTAAAGACAGCATGAAAAAAAAATGCTCTCTGACCTTCGCCAGGGTTACTGCTATGGTAGTTCTATCTTATGAAGACCCATGCTCATGGTACAGTTTCATGAACTTTTCGAGGATGGATGGATCATCTCCACAGAACTTGTCATGTGACACACACTTAGCAAGCTTAATAACTGTGAACACTCTACATTTACTCAACTTGGTTTCTGCATGTATGCCACAGAAGAATTGAGATAGCCTGGATCAGATTTATTCCCTTCCTCAAGTCAGAGATCTATATATAGAGGTGTATCATGAAAACATTACATATTAAATTGAGTATAATATGATTTTATTTCAAGAAAAGTGTGTCCTATTTTGTATTTTACAGCTACAGTATTTACACAGAATCTCTTTAAGTAATAAAAGAATAATGTGTGATTGCTTAAATTGATATTCTTTTATATGAATCACTGAGGAAATCAACATGGTTCTGATTGTGGAGTATAATCACACTTGGGACTAAATGATTCCCTCTTACTTTGGATAACAGGTTTCAGTAACATTTTAACTGTTTCATTAATAGTACAATATATTCTTTTATTCCCTTTGTGTTTCACAATGACTTGGAGTATTTTACAACATACTGTATACATCCTAACTACTGTACACTGTTCATTAATAAATGGTTTGGTTAAAATAGTTTCAGAGAACATGGTTCTCTTATAGAATTAGACAAAGTATGTATTTGATACATCAGCAAAATCAATAATGATCACGATGGCCATGCTTGTGATGTCCATGGCGCAGTCTACACTCCATCTTCAAAATGTAGGTATCCTCAGCTCTGGCAGACTTTGGAATGAAATTAAACATGGACATTTACATTAACAGAATTCTTGGTAACAAGATAATCAATACAATTGGTCTATATATGCATATTGTGATACATGGTTTAATACCTAACTCACACAGGAAATTATTATCTTGTGCAGCCTACAATGAACAAGATACAGAAACAAAATAGAAATAAATTACGGCTCTTACAGTCTAAGAAATGCATCAAGACAAACTGTAAGAAAATGATATTAAGACAATGTAGATATAAGCTTCAAAGCCACTATTAAACTATAATCTTCGTTGGTTCAGTATTTCTCTTCAGTGAGGTTCATGTCTTCACTTTTTAAAGACATTGAATTAAGTGCATTTAGTGGAAGCTCCCCAACTCACCTGATAAAAACCCAAAGGGCTTACTCAGGCCTGGTAGACTCAATCCCACATGGTGCTATATTGGACATATATAAGGAACTTGTCTCAAAGAAGTTGTATCATCCCAGTTGACTGTGTGTGTTGGACAAATGTGTGTCTTCTTATGTGACAGGAAACCCCTCACTAGTTTGGCTGTTTGTCAATGGCTTTCTAGTGATCATACCTTCACTGCAAAGTGTGATCCACAGTAAGAGTGAGCTTGGAATAAGACAGAAATACAACCACTCATTAGAAGTCAGTTTTTCTTCAAAGTCATTCTTCATAACTTTGACTCTGGCAAGTCAAGGCTGGTGAGTCACATGCCAGAGTAAATGAGGAACTTTGCCAAAGAAATGCTACGCAAGGGAATTCTCAGCAGCAGTTTGCCAGTTTGGTGAGTGTTTGTTCAACAGAAACGATCACCTGAAAATCAGTTAAAAATCATTGCTGATGAATCTACTGCTTTTGACTAAGCTAAGAGAACACAATCCAGTGACCCTGAAGAAAAGACACCGGGCAGGACAGGTTCAGTGATTCCGCTTATTTTGGTACGGACACATACACACACACACACACACACACACACACACACACACACACACACACACAAACTTTTTATGTCACCAATCCCTGCTGCCAGAAATGAATAGGAATTTCTACCTAGGCCTTCATCAGTAGATCAGCAACAGCCACTGCTCACACATTTGTTAAATTTCAAAATGATTTCCTCACTGATTAGTGGGCATCCAAACTGCCACTTCCTTTTTATTTTATTTTATTTTATTTTATTTTTTGGCATTGTCTTCCAGAGAGTAACCATTCTCTCCATCTTCCTCCTTAAGGGATAAATCACAGGGTTCATGTCCCACAGAAACTATACTGCTCAAAATTCTCCCTGACTTATTATTTTAAACATTCCAAATACAACAGAACTATATACTCAATTATGAATGAAAACCGTCTCTCATCTTGCTCCTCAGCCATAATGCACCTTTTCCCCCAATGTACCTTGCCACAATTTGATCCGTAGATCAATGCCTTCTTTAATGGTAGTAGCAATCTGCTTCACAGAATGCTACTGGATCAGTGTTTTGATCTATAGACCAGAGACACAGTCAGGTTTAGTTTGGTTTTGTTTCAAAGAAATTGGATCCACTTTTTTATGCAAACTCCAGCTTAGTTATTATATTGTGATCACTTACTCCAGAAGTGTATATACACATACACACTGTGTGTGTATGTATGTGTGTGTTTGTATGTGTGTATGTGTGTGTGTTAATGTGTGTGTGTGAGTGTGTGTGTGTGTGTGTGTGTGGGCAGTCTCATTATGTAGCTTTGGCTGGCCTGGAACTCACTATATAGACCAGGCTAGTCCTAAACTGTAGAGATCTGGCTGCTTCTGTCTGTATAGTTCTAGGATTAAAGGAGTCTGCTTCCATGCCCAAATAATTTATATTTTTATCCAGATTGATAAAGAATATATAACTATATCCCATGATGAGGTGAGTTGTTTGTTACATAGAACAGTGTGGGAATATCTCTGAAATATATCATTTTCCTTGAGACTATGATTGTCCTTTGAATGTTTCTTCATGGAACAGGAGTGCCCGAACAAAAAAAATCTCTTTCTAAAAGTGCTGAGATATGGTCCAATGGCTAGGAGCACTTGTTCTTAACAAAGACTCATGTTTGGTTCCCAACAGCCAACATGGTAGTTCACATCTATCCAAAACTCCAGTTCCAGTGGATCTGACACCTTCTTCATATCTCCATTTGCCCCAGAAAAGCAGGAGATGGACAGCAAATAACTCACACACAAAGCAAATTTTTATGTATTTAAGAAATTACTTATAATATTAAATAAAATTTTTCTTTAAAAAATTTTTGCTAAAATTGTTGTCCAAGTGGTTTGACTCATTATCCTCTCTCCAGCATTATAAAAGCTCAGTATGTTTGTTGATATTTATGGATCCTTTGTGTATTTTACAGAACGATCACTATGGACAAATGTTCTCTTTATTTTCTACATATGTTTGCTGATCATCACATCTCATCGTTAAACTTGCTTTTGACTGTTAGTCGCATGTTGTATTTTTCCATTTGCACAAATTTCTTCATTAAGTTATATATCAAGGAACAGTAGGTCTGCTGGCCCAACTGATGGCCTGAGTTCCAGCCTTGGAGACATACATGTTAGAAGGAGAGACCCTATCCCCTCACATGGTCTTCTTACTTCTACATGCAGAACCATGGCATGCTCATATCCAATTACCTACAATAACAAATAAAATCCAAAAAATAAAAAAATAAATCATGTATCAAATGGCTTTCCCTTTTTCCCTACTGAAGTTCACTTTTGTTGATATGTCACAGCACTCTGACTGCTATGATATGTACCTCCATCTTCTGATCTAGCATGGCATTGCGTGTTTCAACAGCAGAGAAAAGCTGCTTCACTAAACCCACTGCTCACATCCTTCCTGCTGTCAAAATATTTTGTTCCTTAAGCTGTGTTTGAGATTGCCATTAAACCCACTTACCTTGATGCTGAATACACTTAATTGTGGCTATGACTTTTTATTTCATGACATTGCAAAAAAAAAATAGTGACATTTTTAGCTGACATTTTTCTTCTTTTCTGACAGTTGGTCAGTGGCTAGGCCTCAATGACATTTATCAGCTACCTAATTAAAATGTAGACACTTTTATAAAAATTGCAAATGTGACCTTCATTTGTGTATTTTTGCTTGCTAGCATGTTTATTGAAATGTCACAAAGAACTTCACTCTGTTCTTTCCCATAATGCTTAATTACATTATATTGGAAGTGTTCATTACTTGGTTACAATGGGATATGAAGTCACATGACCTCCCTGGAGAGAGGAACATTATAGTTTCCACCCTGCGTGGAGCAGGAATTGCAAGGATGTGTCTATAGGATGCCAAAGCAACCAGGTAAACGTGGAAATTTGTTCAATTAACAAGTTGGCTTGATTTCCTAATGCCAAACAAAACCTCTTTTGTTTCTTTCTCTCTGTTCAAACAAAGCATTGTAGATATGGGGTTGATTGTTTTGGCACTCTGTGAGGACAGCCCGGACCTCTGGAGTCACCTTCAGCCCTGGTAGTCTAATTGCTTCTAGCCATCCTTCTGTTAGCAATTTTATCCAAAGTCCATTATACTGTAATTCCCCTGTCCTCTGCTCTGGATCCCACACCTATACGTTTTTTGATAACTCTGCATGCGATTTCTTTCTGGATCCTTATGTTCAGTCTCTTCAGTCCTTGGGGAGTAGAGTTTCTGCTTTCCATCAACGCCTGACCCGAACACTCTTGTCTTTCCTTCAAAGCCCGTAGAGCAAAGCAAAATGTTTCTCCACTAAAGAACATTTCCCATTACTCAGAAATTTTATATTCCCTTCTCTATACTCCTTTTTTTTATAAAAAGTTTAGTCAAAATTGAATCACTTCTTTTGTTTCTCAAATGAGTTAGGCCTTCAACTGATTATCTTTCCCCAACCATGTATTAATCATGAAACTGTGAATATTTTATAAAGATATAATTTGAGAAGTTTCACACTTACATGAATATTATTTAGAAAACTAAATTTCCATGGGGCACTTTATCTTGCTTTAGAAAAAATGTAATTCAAGAGAGATACTGAAACATAAGTTATACACACATATAAATATACATGTTTCTTTTCTTGTGGTACACTTACAGGCTTACAGGTGAATAGCTTACTCTGTCCTGATGTCTTTCATAATATCACACTTTATTCTAAATGTCAGCACCACAAGGACACCACAAGGTTCTCAATGTAAAATCAAAGCTATAGTTGAACTCACACAGGATTTGGAAAACTAGTGTAGTATATATAATTGTGGATACTAAAAGAATTTTTGTTGAATAGTAAAATGTCATAATAATCTTACCTCTTAAAGTGTCATTATTTCCAAAGATTAAACTATTTCTCAAACAGCTTAAAATAGAATATTCTTTCTATAATGTCAATATTTTGCAAATGAGGAAATACATTGGTCAATTAATTTTTACCAAGTCAAATTATCAAACATACATTTCCCCAAATGAATGCATATATGACATTACTAAAATATGATTTGATACACAGTTAATCTTATTTATTCTTCTCATTTGTTGGAAGTATAACATGTTTGAGTATAGTTTTCCAGGTTTTTATTTTTTTACTCAGGCATTTTCTGAGATATGCTGCTAAAAAAACTTTATGAATGAAGAAAAAAGTAAACTTCAAAGCTTATTCAGGGTTTCTTAGACCAAGCAACATAAATTTTTTAAATGATGGGTTAGGGTTATAGTTCAGTTGGCAGAACTGAACTATGAGACCCCTGGATTTGATTCCCCAGTACCACATAAAATTTGGGCATGGTGGTACAAGATTGTAGTCTTAGCACTGGAAAAGTTCAAGAACGCAAATTCATCCTTACATATATAGCAAGCTCAAGGTCAGCCTAGGCTATATGAGAGAATCCCTGAAAAATTAAAAATTATTAAATATTTCAAATAATATAAAAATATCTCCAAATGCAAGAGCAAAAAGGTAAATTTTAGTAACTTTACCAACCCAGGAGCAAATACCCTGTTATCAGAAGCAGAGGGTGGCATGACAGTAACTTGATTGTCATTATTTCCATAGAACAACGAGCCCTTATAGTCTAGTAATCCCTAGAGGCTCATTTACTCTGTGTGAACAATTCCATGGTTTTAACTACTACAGAAAAAAATGTTGCTTGATAGGCTCAGATTCTTACTCATAAATTCTATTTTGAATGAGTTAAAACCAAGTTTGTTATTCAATACATATGAAACTAGGTCAATACTTAATTGCTCTGAGCTCCTGTAAAACTGTAATACTAACTAATTCACAGTGGCTATTGTGAAGATTAAAATAATGTATTACATGTGCATGCACATCAGTAAAAATGTCAATCTATCAAGTGTTTGATGAACAATAATTTATTTTTATTTTTCTTCTGTGTGTAAGCTTAAGTTTTAAATCACTATGATAGACATTTCTACATGTGTCAAAGGAATGTGAGACTATAGCTTAAAATACATGTCATTTTTGAGAACAGAATTTACTAATTTGTTTGAGAAGTGTTAATTTATAATTGGAGTGGT
Organism: Apodemus sylvaticus; assembly: GCF_947179515.1. Lineage (NCBI taxonomy): Eukaryota > Metazoa > Chordata > Mammalia > Rodentia > Muridae > Apodemus > Apodemus sylvaticus. Next base: position 125,724,787 of record NC_067478.1, on the reverse strand, counting down.
AATTTAGTGGTTAAGAGAACTTAACCTTCTCTTTAAAGGGGCCCAGGTGTGAGTCACAGCACATACATGGCATTTATAACCCCCTAACTGCTTTTCCATAGACTTAACATCCTCTTTTTACCATCACGTCATGTATGTCGCGTACATAGATATATACTCATTCACACACATACAGAAAGTGAGGAATACTGTATTAGCACTCAAGATTTATGAGGAGTTTCTTTTTTATGACTAAATCAGATAAAAAGTGATATGAAGCCTACTGTCCAAAGATCTTTCCTGATGAAACTGAAAGGGAGCTCCCTTAATGCTAATATTTCTCATATAAAAAAGAACAGTTTCCCTTTCCAGAACCCACAGTGGAAAACTACACATGATGAAATGGGTTTTTTTTTTTCCTATTCCCATTGAGGAAAGATTTAATCTGAACAGAGAGAGCTGAATAAAAATATTAATGTTTCCTGGTGATATTAGAGTGCACAAACTGATGCAATCACTATCCTGCGGGCTTCCTCAAAGGAGTCCTTTCCATAGGCCTTAAGTGTCCCCCCTGCTGCACTGAGGTAACATGTTGAATTAACCCCCCACAGGGCTTGCTGTGGAGCCTTGCATGTGGTCAGTGCTGAGTTAGAATGACTGAATCCAAAAGCCTCTAAGAGCTGTAAGAATCATTTCCTATAAGTTTTCAATTCAAATATAAATAATATTAAAAGACAATATTCTTGGAAGCTATTACAATGAATTCAAAGATGTTCGTATAGTTCTATCAGAATTTATAGGACTCAAACAGTCTTAATTTAGAAAGTTTTCTCTTCTGTTTCACTGATGTTCATTTTACTGTCCCCTCCCCTCATACCCCCACCCCAGTCTTTTTCTTTTTTTTTTTTTTTCTATTTTGAAACAGGCTCCATAGTGTTATGATTTTGTTCCAAATGTTTTATATTTTATTAAAAAGTAGCTTTACTCCAGACAATAAAAAGCAACAAGGCTTAAGAATAAGAATGAGATCATTGCTAGGATGCTGAAAGTGCACCCCATCCACAAAAGCTGCACCCCATCCACAGAAGCTACACCCCATCCACAGAAGCTTCAGAAGGTACAGATAGAATGGAAAGAAGAAAGGAGAAGTCTGGTAAACACTACATTTGAGGAGGCTTTGGTATTTTCTTTATAGTGTGAGATGAGCCAAGTACTTAAAAAGAATTTAACCCACTGAAATATAAAGCTTGAGTAGTTTAGGCACTGTTCCTAATTGCCCAAGCATACAAATGGCATTATAAAGAACGGAATTTCATTAAAGCAAGCAGTAATTAGGATCAGAACTAGTTATTGTCTGCCGAGCATTTTGGCAAAAGTATAGGGGATGTTCTTTGAACTATAAACCACAGAGAAAACACAAGTGAGCTTTTAAGAAAGCAGTACTCATTGCTTAGTCATAGATTGACGTGTATGATCCATCATCCTCTACTGGCTCAGGTAACAGTTTTCTAAGCTGAGCCCTGCTGGACTAGTAAGCCTAGTAATGTTAATAGTTATACTAGTAAGCCTAGTAATAATAAGTAATGTCATTTCTTCTTTAGAACAAGCATAATTATAAACTTTCCTGAAACACATACATCCCTTTCTTCCCCTTCCTGTTCCCCTTCATCTGTGGCAAGAGTCACACTTTTTGTCATAGGAGGATGAATTATTTCTTCATCTTTTCTTCTTTTCTTTCCTTCTTCCTTTCTTCCTTTCCTCCTTTCTTTTTATTTATTTTTATTTAAAACTACTTTCTATTTGGAACTAAAGCCTAAAGCCAAAATCTCAAAAATATCTTTAGCATTAAGGATAAAAGATGTATACTTCATAAGTATACTTCATAGACAAAACATCTTCCAGAATTATATTTTTTATATAATTTGACTTTATAAAGTCAAACACATAGTCATCTTAAAAATCACACTCTGAGACAACAAACATGGTTTCATGTCCATTTCAAGTGCACTCACATAGTTTTCATACTATACCTTACTATTCTTCTTCACTTAAAATATGTATCTGATAAATATGCAAAGAAGGCTTGAAGTCAGGAGGCAGTAGGGGCCAGTTTGGGAGGAGAAGACAGGGTAGGGTATTGATAACAACCCAAACACATTGTGTATGTGTATGAAATTCTCAAATAAAAAATAGAAATGTGTGTTGGAACACATTTATTCAGTTGCCACCAGATTGAAACTACTGTCTTCTTATAGCTTTCTGAAAAATTATCTAAATAAAGATTTTTCTATTGATATGCATGCTGTTTAAAATATTTTAGTATTGTGAAAAAAATAAATGAAATAATTTCACCTAAATTTCTTACTATTGTTTGGAGATTTTATGAAGCTCCTAACATTCTCCCATAATAAACAATAGATGCACACACCTATGGAGAGAAGTTACTAAGCCCCTTTCCGTTTTACAAATTTTTCTAGACATCAACCTGACCTCAGAAAAATCAGGAGTCAATCTTCTCAGACACCCTGTTTTGGATACCTGATATAATGGTGTGTTGAAATGGGAACTGATGCGGATGGAGCTCACAGATTATACTGTGAGACAAAACACTGATGTAGCTGGAGCCAATGGAGTACACTGAGAGACGTTCATTGTCAGGAATCTGCTCAGGATGTCAACTCAACAAAATTGCAGTCCATGTCATGGAGAAAGGAATGTAGAAAAATCTGTGTCCCCAACATGGACCAATGCAGGTAAGTGCACATGAGGAAGCCATGAACAAAGATGGATGCTAACTACAGCGTGTGTCTTGGCATGAGGAGAGCTTCTCATTCTTTAAAATGCTGCTATTAAATCATAAGTATTGCAGTATCCTAAGACAGAGGTTAAGGAGTCAAACATGCCAAGAAACTTACAAAAACAGTTGTTTTAAAAAATAAACCAGGTGTTGGCTAAACAGTCTGCTCCCCTGAAGACACCATATCCTGCGCCATTCCAGCAGATCTGTTGTACTCAAAGCAGTAAGGCAACTGCCATCACAGACTGAGGCATCCCAGGAGATCAGCTACACACAGGGCAATTGAACAACTGATCACCAGCTTGTCTGTTGCCCTGAAGACACCACAGCTTAAAGGCATCCCAGGAGCTCCTTTGTATACAGGGCAACTGTGCAACAGGCATCACAGTCTGAAGACCTCCTGGGGGCTCTGACCCAAAAGACTGAAAGCCTCAATAAACATAGATGGAGAAAACAAAATATTCCAGGACAAAACCAAATTCAAACAGTATCCATCTACAAATCCAGCCCTACAGAGGATCTTAGAAGGAAAACACCAACACAGGGAAGGTACATACTCCAAAAAAACCCACACAATATTAAGCATCTCACAACAAAGGCAAAATGAGAGAACCACAAGCACTTAAAGCCATCTACAAAAACAAACATATCAGGAACCAGCAGTTATCTGTCTTGAATATCTCACAATATGAATGGATTCAACTCACCCATAAAAAGACATAAACTAAAAGACTGGATAGGCAAACAAGATACAGCATTTTGCTGCATATAAGAAACACACCTCAATGACAAAAACAGACACAATCTCAGAGTAAAAGGAAGGAAAAAGGTCTTCCAAGCAAATGGTCCCAGGAAACAAGCTAGAGTTGCTATCATAATATCCAATAAAATAGATTTTCAACCAAAATTTATCAAGCATGATAAAGAAGGATATGTCATATTCATCAAAGAGAAAAAAGAAAATCCACCAAGAGAAAGTCTCAGTTCTAAACATGTATGCACTAAATGCAAAGGCAGCCAAAATCATGAAACTTAAGCTCAAAAGACGCATTCAACCCCACATAATAGTAGTGGGAGACTTCAACACCCCACTTTCACCAATGAACAGGTCATTGAAACAGAAACTAAACAGAGACAGTGAAGCTAATAGAAGAATGAACCAAATGGATTTAGCAGATATCTACAGACCATTTCATCCTAAAAAAGAATACACCTTCTTCTCAGCACCTCATGGTACCTTTTCCAAAACTGACCAGACAATTTATCACAAAACAACCATCCACCCATACTAGAAGACTGAAATACATCCTACATCCTACAAGATCACCATGGCCTAAAGCTGGAATTCCAAAATAGCAAAAATAACAGAAAACTCGTATACAAGTGGAAACTGAATAACTCTCTACTCAACCATAACTTGGTCAGAGAAGAAATAAAGAAAGAAATTAAAGATTTCTTGGAATTTAATGAAAATATTGACACATCATAGCCAAACTCTTTGGACACAATGAATGCAGTGCTGAGGAAAATTCATAGCACTAAGTGCCCTGTTAAAGAAACTGTAGAAAGTCTTACACTAGCAATTTAACAGCATACTTGAGTGATATAGAACAAAATTAAGCAATCCCCATCAAAATCCTAACACAATTCTTCAAAGAGATGGAAAGAGCAATTCTCAATTTCTTTCTGGAAAGGCAAAAAACCCAGAATAGCAAAAATAATTCTTAATAATAAAAGAATGTCTGAGGCAATTGCCACCCCTGAACTCAAGCTTTACTGCAAAGCAACAGTGATAAAAACTGCATGATACTGGGACAGTGACACACACATTGATCAATGGAATAGAATTAAATACCCAGAAATAAAACTACACACTTAAAAACACTTGATCTTTGACAAAGATTCCAAAAATACACAATGGAAAAAAGAAAGCATCATCAATAATGGTGCCTGTCTAACCGGCTTTCTGTGTGTAGAAAAATGAAAATATATCCATATTAGTCACCTTGCACAAGCTTAAATCCAAGTGGATCAAAGACCTCAGCATAAAACCAAACATACTGAATCTAACAGAAGAGAAAGTAGGAAACAGCCTTGAACTCATTGGCACAGGGGCTAAATTCCTAATAAGAACTTCAATGACTCTAAGATCAAGAATTGTTAAACAGGAAAGTTTCTGTAAGGTGAAGGACATAGTCAATAAGACAAACTGGCAACCTACAGTTTGGGGAAAAATCTTCACTAACCCTACTTCCAATATAGTTCTAATATCCAAACATATAAAGAACTCAAGAAGCTAACCATCAAAAAACCTAACAACCTAATTTTTAAAAAGGGGGTTTAGAACTAAACCAAGAATTCACAACAGAGGAATCTCCCACCTAACGAAATGTTCAAAGTCCTTAGTGATCAGAGAACTACAAATCAAAACCACCCTGAGATTCCACCTTACACCAATCAGAATGGCTAAGATCAAAATCTCAGGTGACAGCACATGTTGTCAAGGATGAGGATGTGGAGAAGCAGGAACACTCCTCCATTGCTTGTGAAATTGCAAGTTCATACAACCACTCTGGAAATCAATCTGGAGGTTCCTCAGATAATTAATTGGAAATAGATCTACCTGAAGACCCAGCAATACCATGCTTGGGAATATACCTAAAAGCTACCCCACCATGCCACAGAGACTTGTGTTCCACTATGTTCATAATGGCCTTGTTTGTGGTAGCCAGAAGCTGGAAACAACCCGGAAACACCAATGTAAAGCACTGTTGAAGTATGGACTCCCCAACTCAGATCTCAGTTCTGAGCCAGCTCTGAGCTTCCTAGCCATACTGCCTCCCAATCAGATCCATTAAATTTCTCCTCCTACTTTTCTTAGGACCTTGATATGTTATGTTATCAAGGCCTCCTTCTAGACTTCCAGATACACCCCAGTCTGAGGCTCATTCATTCACTGAGCATTGGAATGTCCTTAGCATGCTTTTCCTTTCCATTTCAGTAATTTTTCTTCTCTAAGGCTAATCCATGCTTCAAAATGACAAAAATTTTATTGACCGTATTGTTTCTACTTTGATCTTCTCTCACATTGACAGATATTATGCTTTACCACACATTTGTAGGCATGTCTGTTAGTGTATAAAGTCAATCTTAGCATGAGGAAGTTCACTGTGTATGCAAACCTCTGCTCTAGTATAAAAGGCTCATGCTCACCACAAGGGACGCACGGAGCACCAGCAAGGGAGGTGGTCATGCCCAGGGCCTGTGCTCAGCTGCCTCTGGCAAGTGTGTGATCGTGCACAGACTCCTTGTTTAGACTTATGCTGGATCTTGCCCCTGGCCACACAGTCATGAATTAAAAATGTCCTCTGAACAAGCACATAAAGTTCTACATTGTAATAAGATTCTTCCTGCTTCATTGTTTTTCCTATGCCTCATTTTCCTCATCTGTCTTATAGGAGTTATGATTCTATTTCCCCAAGGGCTTGCTACAAGGATGGGAAAAAATGAACATACATTATAGGGCTGGCGCCACCAGTAATGCTTGCCACAGAAACTACCCAATAAAGCTCAGCCACCATTATGACTCTAAGATAAGCTGAGGATTTACTGGTCCAATGGATGTTTACCTGAGGCTAGATTTTGAATCACATTCTATAAGGAAGTACAAGCTAAGAGTGATAGCTAATACGTTTGGCTTCACAAACAGAAGTCCACTTTAATTTTCAAATACTCTTACAGAAATCAATTATGTTTCCTACATCTAAATTTATCCCAAATATTAAAAAAAACCAGATGCTTTATGAAACTTATGTATATAATTTTATTTCTTCTCATGTTTTTATGTCTCTTTGTCTAATCTACAGGTTGAGAATATGGGAAATATTTACTGTAACATTTTTCTGCATCTGTATGTTTACAAAATTGATTGATATATAATTTTTAAAAAATAAATGCAGTTGAAATGCTCCAAAGAGTTGGGTTAAGTGATTAGAAAATAATAGGTACATTTTTTTCATATTTTTCATCAAGCATGACATAGCTGTTTGGTTTTATTATTAAGAAAATACACATTTGTAGTCTTTTAAAATATTGAACGAAGGACATACCTACTGAGATTATTCATTTTGTAGAGTGTGCTAAGACTAAGTACTGGATTAATTATGAAACATGTTTGTAAATTTAATAAACACAGATTTAAAACATTCATAATTATGAATATCGTAACTTCATCCAATGAACTTAGAAAATAGTGAAATTTTAATTTTTTTGTTTTTCTGGGGGGGGGATTTGTTTTTTTCGAGACAGGGTTTCTCTGTATAGCCCTGGCTGTCCTGGAACTCACTCTGTAGACCAGGCTGACCTCAAACTCAGAAATCTGCCTGCCTCTGCCTCCCAGAGTGCTGGGATTAAAGGCGTGTGCCACCACCACCCAGCTAATAGTGAAACTCTTAACAATTTAGTTGCTTGTGAGTTTATTCATCCTCAACCTCAAAACATAATTAATAATAACAAATTGTTTTTCTTTAGGTTCTCAGATCTTCTTCCTTTAAATGGATCTTAAGATGCAATATGCAGAAGGAAGGCTTCTCAGTACAGCTCTTTTGGAGGACTTATTGACTCTCTGGAACATCATCACAATGATTATGAGAAGAGCACATGGATTCATTTATGTAACTCATACAGAGTCGCTACTGATTTCTACAGTTTCCTATGAGAAAATAGTAATTCTAAAGTAAAATATGTTCATTTTTAAAACCTTCAAAAGATTATTTTTACTAAATTTTTAGAAATATATATTGTTAAAGCATGTAGTAGAGTAACAATTTTTTTAAAAAATATGTCTTTAGGGTTTTTTAAAGTCATAATCTTATCATTGTTCAAAATTCATTAATATGAGCTAGGGAGATGGCTAAAATGGTAAAGTAATTGCCAGACAACTATGAAAAAATCAGGTTCAGAATCCTAGAAACCATTTGCCAAGATCATCCATGAGTATGGCCAACCTCAGTGAAGTAAGCAGAAATGTGCTGAAGCCCAGGACTTCCTGGCCAGACAGACTACTTAAAAGGGGCAGACACAGGTTTTATGAGAGACACTCCCTAAAGAAAATATGCTGGAGAGCACTGAGCATGACCTAACATTTGGGCACACAAGTACATGCAGAAACACACACACACACACACACACACACAGTACCTCAGCTTAGCTAAGTTAATACACAAAGCATCTGTTTGAGATATACCTAGGTTGTTGCTAAGTTTATCATCCCTAACAATGCTAAGGTTTTTTTCCCTGTGATTTTGACACTTTTATTAAAAAGTATATTAATCCAAATACTGCCCAGCCCCTGAACCCTGTATCTAGTAAGCTGCTTTTATTTGCAAGCAAGAAATATTCCATCTAACTCAAGATGTGTGAAACAATGAAGTGACTGGTGACAGTGACTGTGAGTGTCCAGTGTGAATAATCCAACGTGTATGAATTTTCATTCTTCCCCTGGGTACACACACTGGAAGGATGATATGGAGCCAGGAATGACTGGAGTCTGAAGGATCCCCGTCTGTCTGGGATTGCAGGAGTGTGGTGGGGAGGCCTTCCCTTGGGATTTTAGTGTTGCATCTCTGTTAGAGTCTAGTCAATGAAGTAGCTCTTAGAGACAATCTTCAGTGAAACAGCTTGCGTGCATACACTTTATTTTGTGTGGGAAGAAGTTTTCAGGGTGAAACTAAATCATTGGCTAGAGTTTAAAGTATTGGGAATGCCTCATTTGTATGCAAAGAATTCCAAGAACTTTCTGGATGGCTTCTTATCTCAAAAGAGGAAGTTGAGCTTATAGGTTTGCCCAAGAATATGTCATGGGTGCTAGGGCTGGGCTCCCAAATAAGGTCAGAAAAGGGGAAGCCCTGATAATTAAACAAGAGTCCTCAATTTTGTGCAGAACTCAGAGGAGCTATCCGGACATGGTGGCATTCTCCACATTCTAAGGCTAAGCTTACCATAGCTGGCTCAAGAATCTCCAGATTAACACAATTCTGTGTGATAGGCTGTCACTTATTGGCTTTCTTTCTCATATATTATTTCATTTAAGCCATATACCAATCATGTATCAAGTAATTAGATATTCTTTTAACAAATGTGTGTGTGTTTGTGTAAGCAATGATACAGCATGAAATGTCATAATATGTAAGATGCTAATCTTAGCACTATTATTGATCATTAGTATCAAGTGTTAGGCTTAGTGAAATCATAGTTGCTATACCTGAGTTTTGTTCAGCACTAAAAAAATAGGAAGTTGAAAATCTTAGCAACTACATACTCACTTGTCTAAGAGAATAAGTATGTTACTCAATTTTACTTCTGGCATTTTCTATTGAAAATTAAATTTGCTTGGTTTTGTCTTTCAATGTGGAGTGTGTGTGTGTGTGTGTGTGTGTGTGAGAGAGAGAGAGAGAGAGAGAGAGAGAGAGAGAGAGAGAGAGACAGAGACAGAGACAGAGACACAGATAGCACAGAGAAGCTTGAATTCCTAATTCTCCTGCCTCCCCCTCTGAAGGGCTGAGTTTGCAGGCATGTACCACCACACTCAGCACACTTTATAAATGAACATGTAAAAATGTATTACCAGTTCTCTTAAAAGTGGCTTTTCTACATACCAATATAAAATTCACACATGGCTTTAAAACAAACAACAAACTTGAGACCTTATTATGTCATTTACTCCAATGATTTTTATTTATGAATTTGTAATTTGTTTTGTCAAATACATTTATTTAGTATTTTCATTCATGATTAAAGGCACATGAAAACCAAATAGGATGACAGAGTGCTTATTTCTATGAAAAACAAACCTCAGTAACCATGTTTGAAAGTGGGAATGTCCACGGATGCAGAGGACATGGGAAGGTCCACAGATGTAGTGGACATGGGAAGGTCCACAGATGCAGTGGACATGGGAAGGTTCATGGATGCAGAGGACATGGGAAGGTCTATGGATGCAGTGGACATGGGAGGGTCTGTGGATGCAGAGGACATGGGAAGGTCCACGGATGCAGAGGACATGGGAAGGTCCACAGATGCAGTGGACATGGGAAGGTTCATGGATGCAGAGGACATGGGAAGGTCTATGGATGCAGAGGACATGGGAGGGTCTGTGGATGCAGAGGACATGGGAAGGTTCACGGATGCAGAGGACATGGGAAGGTCCACGGATGCAGAGGACATGGGAAGGTCCACGGATGCAGTGGACATGGGAAGGTCCACGGATGCAGAGGACATGGGAAGGTCCACGGATGCAGAGGACATGGGAAGGTCCACGGATGCAGAGGACATGGGAAGGTCCACGGATGCAGAGGACATGGGAAGGTCCACGGATGCAGAGGACATGGGAAGGTCTGTGGATGCAGAGGACATGGGAAGGTCCACGGATGCAGAGGACATGGGAAGGTTCACGGATGCAGTGGACATGGGAAGGTCCACGGATGCAGTGGACATGGGAAGGTCCATGGATGCAGAGGACATGGGAAGGTCCACGGATGCAGAGGACATGGAAAGGTCCACGGATGCAGAGGACATGGGAAGGTCTGTGGATGCAGAGGACATGGGAAGGTCCACGGATGCAGAGGACATGGGAAGGTCCACAGATGCAGTGGACATGGGAAGGTCCACGGATGCAGTGGATATGGGAAGGTCCACGGATGCAGTGGACATGGGAAGGTCCATGGATGCAGAAGACATGGGAAGGTCCACGGATGCAGAGGACATGGGAAGGTCTGTGGATGTAGTGGACATGGGAAGGTCCATGGATGCAGAGGACATGAGAAGGACCACGGATGCAGAGGACATGGGAAATTCCACGGATGCAGTGGACATGGGAAGGTTCACGGATGCAGAGGACTTGGGAAGATCTATAGATGCATTATGAATGAGCTGCTTATAACACATGGATGAACTTTGGAAATGCTGTTTTCTTGTTACAAACTATTGCCTTCTTGATTATTAAATTGTCCTGAGTTACCAACATTGCAAAAAATACAATATGTTCCAAAGCAAATATCTCCTTAATTTAATGTTTTATGGTGATGGGATCATGAAATCCATGCACAGGAGAAGAGGAGAATACCTTCCTCACAGAAGGTGAATGTTCAAAAGGCAGCAAACTTAATGAATAACATGATGGTTTGACTTCTTTTTCCTCATTTCTGATATTTCCTCTATGGCCTCAATTTCTTGTCTAGGTTATAAATACATAACTTTTCTTTTATTTGAAGGTCCAATTGGGTTTTGCAGAAATGTGCAGCATTTTGTGAGTCAGAACCTAGTCAGTTCATATAGAAAATATTCATGGAAGGGTACAATATGTCAAGGTAAAGTTTAACACCAATGCAAAAATTAGTAAAAGCCCCAACAGTGTAAACATTACTGTTTCATTTAGATGTGACATATTTATTACAGATGACTTTCATCCATGGTGTGAGTACTTGAGCCCACCAACCACTGGTAGGTCTCCAGGGTGACCAGGGTGAAGGGCAGGATTTTCTATTTGTTGCAGAGAGTTGAACTTTGTTGTACTGCCTTTTCTCTTTGCTTTCCAACCAAAAGGCAATGCTTATTCCATTAAGTTTGTTGGCTTCTTGAATTTTTTTTGTAAGTAAATTTTAGTCTTGAAACAAAATTCTTTAAGTTTTAAATTAGAAATTCTCCTATTCAAAATTCTTCCCTCTGATACTCTCACACCTCCATGGAAAAGGTCACATTTTCTCCCATGCGACTAACAGCTATGTGCTCTAAGACAAGACAGCAGCTATGAACTCTAAGACAGGACAGAACTGACAGATATGAGACTGATTTAACATGCTTTACCCAGGAAATCTGCATCTTAGTTCTCTACCACCCTGTTTAACATTTCATTATTAAAGTATAATAAATTGTCTACCTGGAAAAAAGTCATATTTACAAGCAGAATGTTTGACTTTGTAACATCATTGGGATTGGAATTAGGCTAGCAGAATTCACACAACTGTAACCATTTTAGGGTAAGTGTTTTATGGCCAGTAGCACAGTAAAGTATAGCCAGTGTTACCTCAGTAATGATGAATATGGATTGATGGAGCACCAGAACATCTGTAGAGGGTAATGGGATCAGCCCAATTCCCTTTTAATTGCCTTGTCAAGGCATGGACAGTTTATCTCATGTCTGTAAACATGATCCAAGTTGCAGTTATTATAAAATGTACCTAAACAAAAATTTTTAAAGTGAAGATACATCACCAATGTCTTTCAGTTATATTAGTATTTTTAAAAGGAAATTATGTCTTCTTTCTTGAAAATATTTTAATAATGGCTTTTATGTAGCACAAGAATGACTATCTGAAAAGCAAATTTATGATAGAATTGCCAGAATAGTGTCAATAATGCCAGAATAGTGTCAAGTTCCCAAAGAGACAGAGACCCTGCTGATATTTAGAGTCTAAAAACAGGAATGTGGTTTGAAAATCCGTGAGGTACTGCAAAGCAAAAAGAGAGATGTGAAGAACATGAGAGAAGAATGAGTTAACATTCCTCTGTGGGGAGAGTTGGGCACAAATGAAGTTACTTGCCTCTTAATGAGGATCCAAAGTCATTTTATCTCATCTACTATGATGAAACACTATGAGGAAAAGCAAGCATTGTAGGAAAGGGTTTAATGGGCTTAGACTTCCACATTGTAACCTATCATTGAAGGAAGGCGTGGCAGGACACTGGAGGCAGGAGATGTTATAGAGGCCACGGAGGGGAGCTTCTTACTGGCCTGTTCATATGGCTTGCTCAGCCTGGTTTCTTATAGAACCCAGGACCATAACCCAGGAGTGGTATTCCTGATTACGATCTTGCATTACAGACTTGCCCATACCCTGATCTTATGCAGTCATTTTCTAGGGTGAGGTTTCTGACTTTCAAATGACTCTAACCTGTGTTGAGTGGACATGAAACTAGCCAAAAGAACCGCTAAAGTTCTTTTATACATGAAAATAAAGCAGATAACTGAGATTCCCATTTGTACTAGACAAACCAAATTTGACACCAGAAGATAGCAAGGTGATCTTCAAATTGACTGCTGCACAGAGAACACATACACTGCTATTTCTCAAATACTACCATCATTATGCCAACTTACAACTCAGGAGCAACTTTAGAACACAGGATATGACCAAAATAGTATTGTTACTCCTTAGCCTGTCCTTCTGTAAGGATGGCTCAGAAACTCAACTCATTACAGTTTGGTTGGAACAAATCTTTTTTAAAGGAATATATATTTTGTTACTTTTTAATACTGTATTCTTCTTTCATATATTATATCATGACTGCAGTTTCCCCTCTATCCTTCCCTCCCAGCCCCTTCCCCTACCTCCCATTCTCTCCCAGATCCATTCTACCTCCATTTCTCTTCAGAAAAGGGCAGGTTTCCCAAGAATATCAGCCAAATATGACATATCATTCTTCAATAAAACTAGGGACATCCCTTCATATTAAGACTGGATGAGACAACACAGTAGAAAGAAATGGGTCCCAAAAGCAAGCAAAAGAGTCAGAGACATGCTGTAGTTCCATTATTTGGGGTCCCACAGGAAGATCAAGCTATTCAACCATATGTAGAAGACCTAGGTCAGACCCATACAGGATCCCTGATTATTGCCTCAATTGTCCTGAGCCCCTCTATGTGATTCTATAGGCTGTGTGTGTGTGTGTGTGTGTGCGTGTGTGTGTATGTGTGATTCTGAACTCTTCTGTCTCCTACAATCCTTCCTCTCCCTCTTTCACAGGATTTCCTGAGCTCTACCTAATGTTTGGATGTGAGATTCTGCATCTGCTCCCATTAGTTGCTGGATAAAGCTTCTCTAGTAATGATTATGTTAGACACCAGTCTACATGTGTAGCAGTATATCATTAGGAATCATTTCATTGGCTTTTTTTTTTTTTTGCTTGTATTTGGTTCCTCCCTAGGTCTCTTACGTTATTCAGCCTCTAGTTCCTGGACCTTCAGGGAATGTCAGGCATCAGTGCCCTCTTATGTCATGGGTCTCACATTAGAAAAGTTATTGGTTTGTCACTTCCATAAGTTCTGTGCCACTTTTATGCCAGTACAACTTGTAGGCACATTCAGCAAAGTGGCTGCATACAAGGTTAATTTTTTTTTTAAATATAAGTAGCCCTCCTATATACAAATGGGCTGAGAAAAAATAAGAGAACCAACATCCTTCACAATAAGTATAAATAATATAAAATATCTTAAAGTAATTGTGACCAAGTAAGTAAAGGATCTGTGTGACAATAACTCTAAAACATACAGATATTTCACTTGTCTGTTTAGAGTTACACCAAGATACTTTATATTATTTGTGACTCTTGTGAAGGGTATTGTTTCACTGTTTTCTTTCTCAGTCTGTTTATCATTTGTATAAAGAAAAGCTACTGATTTGTTTGAATTAAGTTTATATCCTGCCATTTTGCTGAAGTTGTTTAGCAGCTGTAGAATTTCTCTGGTAGAATTTTGGGGGTAGTTTAAGTATTTTATCATATCATCTGCAAATAGTGATAGTTTGACTTCTTTTCCATTGTATATCCCCTTGATCTTCTTCTGTTGTCTTGTTGCTTTAGCTAGAAAATCAAGTACTATATTGAATAGAAGTAGGAAGAGTTGGCAGCCTTGTTTTGTCCATGGTTTTAATGGGATTGCTTCCAATATCTCTCCATTTAATTTGATATTGGCTGTTGGTTTGCTGCACATTGCTTTTGCTATGTTATGTATGAGTCTTGAATTTCTGATCTCTAGTACTTTTATTTGAAAGGGTGCTATAATTGTCAAATGTGTTGGCATTTATTAAGATGATCATGTGAGCCGGACAGTGGTGGCACACACCTGTAATTCCAACACTTGGGAGGCAGAGGCAGGTGGATTTCTGAGTTCAGGCTAGCCTGGTCTACAAAGTGAGTTCCAGGACAGCGAGAGCTACACAGAGACACCCTGCCTCGAAACAAAACAAAACAAAACAAAACAAAAAACCAACCAAACAAAAAAAGATGATCATGTGATATTTTTTCTTGGAGTTTGTTTGTATAGTGGTGTATGTTAATGGATTTTGTATATTGGACATTCCTTGCATCCCTAAGATGAAACCTACTTGATCATGGTGAAGCATGGTTTTGATGTGTTCTTGGATTTGCTTTGCTAGAATTTTATTCAGTATTTCTGCTTCACTATTCATAGCAAAAATGGTTTGAAGTTCTCTTTCTTTGTTGAGTCTTTCTGTAGTTTCGATATCAGTGTAATTGTAGCTTAATGGAGTGAATTAGGTAGTATTCCTTCTGTTTCTATTTTATGGGATAATTTGAGGAGTATTGTGATTAGCTCTTCTTTGAAAATCTGGTAGAATTCCACGCTCAAGGCATCTATTTCAAGATATGGGACTATTTAGATAGTTTACCTGAACTTGATTTAACTTTGGTACATGGTATCTGTCTAGAAAATGATCCATTTCATGTAGATTTTCCAGTTTTGTTGAGTTTAGACTTTTGTAGGAGGACCTGTTAATTTTTCTAATTTCCTCAGTTTTTGTTGTAATGTCTTCCTTTTCACTTCTGATTTTGTTAATCTGCATACTTTGTGCCCTTTAGTTAGTTTGGCTAGGGATTTATTTACCTTGATTTTCTCAGTGAATCAGATTTTGATTTTGTTGATGCTTTGTATCATTCTATTTGTTTCTATTTGGTTGATTTCCTCCCTGAGTTTGACTATTTTCTGCAGTCTATTCTTCTTTATGTTCTAGGACTTTCAGGTATGCACTTAAGTTGCTAGTGTAGGATTTTTCTAATTTCTTTATGAAGGAACTTAGTGCTGTGAATTTTCTTATCATTGCTTTCATTATATCCTATAAGAACTTCAAGTTTCTCAAGAAAGAAGTTGAAAGAGACCCCAGAAAATGGGGGAATCCCCCATGCTCATGGATTGGTAAGATTATCATAGTAAAAATGGCCATCCTACCAAAAGCAATCTACAGGCTTAACACAATCCCCATCAAAATCCCAACTCAATTCTTCACAGACATGGAAAGAGTAATTCTCAATTTCATATGGAAAAACAAAAACCCCAGGAGAGTGAAACAATTCTTATTAATAAAACAACTGCTTGTGTAATCACCATCCCTGGCCTCAAGCCATAATGAGCAATAATGATAAAACTGTGTGATATTGGTACTGAGACAGACAGATAGATAGATAAATGAAATATAATTGAAGACGCAGAAATAAATCCATACAGTTATGGACACTTGATCTTTGACAAAGATACCAAAAATATACAATGGAAAAAAGAAAGCATCTTCAATAAATGATACTGGTCTTACTGGCAGTTTGTATGTAGAAAAATTAAAATATATCCATATTTGTCACCTTACACAAAGCTTAAGTCCAAGTGGATCAAAGTCTCTAACATAAATACAGTGAATTTAATAGAAAAGAAAGTGGGAAAGAGCCTCAAACTCATTGGCACTAGGAGAAATTTTCTAAACAGAATGGCTCAAGCTCTAAGATCAAGAATTGATAAATGGGACCTCATGAATGAGAAAAGATTCTGTAAGGCAAAGGAATCGACAACTACAGTGGGAAAAAATCTTCTGTAACCCCACATCTGATAGAGCTCTAATATCCAAAATGTATGAAGAACTCAAGAAGCTAAGATCAAAAAACCCAAACAACCCAATAAAAAATGAGTTACAAAGCTAAACAGAGAATTCACAAAAGTGGAACTTAAAGAAGTATTCAAAGCATTTAGTGATCAGAGAAATGTAAATCAAAATGACCCTGGAATTCCACCTTAAACCAATCAAAATGGCTAAAACCAAAAACACAGGTGGCACATGTTGGTGAGGATGTGGAGAAAGAGCAACAATCACCTATAGCTGGTGGGATTACTGCAAACTTGTACTGGCTCTGTGGAAATCAATCATGATGGTCCTCAGAAAATTAGAAATAGATATAACTGAAGACCAAGCTATACTGGGCATATACACAAAAGGTACCCCACCATATCACAGGTGCACATGCTCCCCTATGTTCATAGCAGACTTATTTGTAATAGCCAGAAGCTAGAAACAACCTAGATATCTTACAACAGAAAAATGGATGCAGAAAATGTGGTTCATTTACACAATGGAATAATACTCAGCTATTAAGAATGAGGACATCCTGAGTTTTTTAGGCAAATGGTTGGAACTAGAAAATATCATCCTGAGTGAGGTAACTCAGACCCAAAAAGACATGCATGGTATGTACTCACAAATGAGTGGATATTAGCCAAAATAGTACAGAATACCTAGGATACAAACCACAGAAATCAAGAAGATCAACATGCAGAAAGGCCCATGTGAAGATGCTTCAATCCCTCTTGGGAGAAAAAAATAAAACAAGCACAGGAAGCAGAGGACAGGAGGGACCTTAGTTGCAGAGGGTAGGGAGAGAGGAAAGGAGGAACCAGATCAGGTAAGTGTGGCAACATGCAGGGGTCAGGAAGACAGGAGAGAAACCTTAAGAGCCAGCAGAATGGATAGAAATGTGAAACCTCAGGGTGTAGGAGGTAGGGAAACCCATTAGTACCAGAGACCTGGGAGGGAGGGACCTTAGATGAAATACCCAATAGTGGAGAGAGAGAACTTGAAGAGTCTACTTCCAGTAGAAAGGAAGGGCATCAACGGGAAGGGTGGGGTTGCTATTTCATAGTAAAAAATTCTCACCCAGAATTGTTCCTGTTTAAAAGAACTTCAGGGACAAAAATGGAGAAGAGAGTGAAGGAAAGGGTGTTCAGTGACCGACCCAACTTGAGATCCATCTCATGGGGAGGCTCAAAGGCCTGATACTATTACTATTTGCTTACAGACAGGAACCTAGAATGTCTGTCCTCTGAAAGGCCCAGAAAGCACCAACTGAGACAGATGTAGATATTTACACCCAACCATTGGGCTGAAGAATGGAATCCCTGTGGTTAAATTAGGGAACAGCTGGAAGAAGCTGAGGAAGAGGGCAACCCCATAGGAAGAATAGCAGTCTCAACTGAATTGGACCCCTGAGATTTCTCAGACATTGAGCTACCAAACAGGCAGAATACATGAGCTGGTCCTAGGCCTCGACACATATATAGCAAAGGACTGTCTGATCTGGGCTCAGTGGGACAAGATGTGTCTAACCTTCACGAAATTCAAGGCCCCAAGGAATAGGGAGGCCTGGCTGTTGTTGGGGAGAAGGGAACATACTCTTAGAGACAGGGGAAGGAGGAATGGGATGAGGAATTGTGGCATTGGGGTGGGAGGGGGGAGTCTACTGGAGTGTAAAAAAATAAACATAATAAAAATAATAACTTTAAGTCCTTGAAGAAATTAAGGTATCAGAAGGTAGGAAGATCAGTATTAAAATAGTATAAGTGACCACCTTACAGACCTGAAAGAACAATAATCAACTTCATAAGTGGAAAAGATTTCCAGTATAGCTCAACAATCATATACAATAAGAGGAACAAAACCAAACACTTTAGTAGACAATAGGAGCTGCCAACCTTGAAATCAGATTAAAGGTGGGTCTATAGCACAAGGAACAAGGAGGCCTAGAAAAGGAGGGATTCCAGAAGGCCGTAAGAGATAAGTAGAACTTCACACCACACAGAGTGGGGTTCTCATCATACCTGGGAGAATAAGAGGTGTGGTAGGCATGGGGGCTACATACTAACTGAGAAACTGTCAGTGGTTCTCTACTACTCATTTTAATACAAGGGAGGACTGTGGCTTAGAGTTCAGAGAGGAGAACTAGGTCACACATGGCTTATCATTCAGGCTACAAGTGGTTTGGGAATATTCAATGGCAGGATCTTATAAAGGGAATCAGAGGGGGATAGTCAGTTTAATTGGTAGCATATATTTAGCATTTGTATTAGTGAGAAAAGTTCTATTACCATATTCTTCATTTAAAGAACTATTCCCAGTATTTTTATTGAGCCAATAAAATGACATATTAATATGGTCCTTTATTTTTCTTATGTATAAGTAGCCTTGGATATTATTTCAATATCAATCCTTCAACAATTATTTCTATTCTAAAACACCCCAGTGTAGCATTAAAATGCAAAGTGTGCAGTACAAGTGACCCTGAGATCCAGAGACATTGATGATGCCCAAGAAGGGATATCTAATAACTTATATAAATTAGCTTAAGGAAAAAAAGTGTGTGTGTGTGTGTGTGTGTGTGTGTGTGTGTGTGTAGACTTTCAGAGTCAAACATAAATAATATAACTAAACTTTAATTAGAAATGTTATAATGTTATATTTGGTCATTTTAAAGTCTTTACCAAGGAGAGATAATTCCTCTGAGGGTTTGAAGTGGTGTTCAGTTGGAGTATGTTGGCTTTTCCTTTCAAGTTAGAGTCTGTTATCCTTCTAAATCTATGGCGACTTTAATAAATATCACAACATATATCCGTCTTGTAGAAGAATTGAAATTCTAGCTGATACATTGAGTGATTTTCATTAACATGTTGACTTCTAGATGCAGGGACACTAAAATGTCTTTTTGAGTGCTATATGAGTCTGTGTTTACACAGCCATGTGACTTATTGTACCTTTCCTGCCCTACACACATAATTCAAAATGTTGTATAAGCTATTACTTATGGATAAAAAGTCTCCATGAAGTTGCTTGTTTATAATAACCTAAGCAAGTTCTAAAATTCTGAGAGAACACATTACAACCATTGAGTTGTAGACTGGGTCATTGTCAAACTTTTTCCAAATTTAGCACCTCCACCTCAGTCCTGCCTCTGTAGGTCAGTGGATGTGAGACACAAGTGGGAAGTCAGAGATAGCTTAGCCTTGCTTTCCCCTTTTATCTCACAGAAATGTTTTTAAACTTTAAACACGAGGTAACACACCTCTCCATTAAACTCCTGTGCTGATCTATGTTTAGAATAGAAACATAGAGCATGTTCTATATTTCACAGGCTAAAAAGGAAAAAAATCAACTTTGTCTTGAGTAAAACAGGTTCAAAAGGTTCTTGAGGATTTCCTGGAAAAATAATTGGGCTTTATTAGACAAGGGTTGTTTGTTTGTTATTGTTTGTTTGATTGTTTGTTTGTTTTTGATCAGGTGCAGTTTTGGTGGTAGTAAATTAGGAAATGTTCATGTTTTATATCCATCAGGTCACTTGAGTCAACTTGAAAATCTGTGAGATGCTTAGGGGATGGTGTTAAAGAGAATCCAAAGCTTTTGCCACAACCCAAGCAAAAGATGTTCAGGGCATTGTTTCCTGACAACTTACTATCATTCACAATAACAAAATAAACAGGTACACAAAGACAGTGTGTTTGTCTCTGTCTGTGTGTCTCTATCTCTGTCACTCTCTTGTCAAACACATAAGTACAGTCTTTCTCTCAGACTAACAGAAAGGTTATTCTCATTTTAAATGGAAAGGGATTGCCAGGTACTACAATATAAGAGTTGATTAACACCGTATTCACACTGAGATGCTTTCAGTCAAACAATTTGAGAATCAACTCCCTTTGTTGCTATAGTGTATAAAACAGTATGTTGGTTTATACTTAAGAAAAACCTCAAGTTAGCGATGCAATATAAAGCTGTTTATAAACTATGTCCAGGGTACCTAGGCTAGCAAACATCATTGTTTATGGACATATCCTAAAAAGCTTCTTAGACTGAGTAACTAGAAAGCATGTTTGCTTGTTTGTTTGGTTAGTTGGTTGGTTTTTCCCTTGACCCAGTAGTGACTATAATTTTTGTTGCTTTCTCCATAATAAATAAATAAATATCCCCAGGTAAAAATGAATTTAAGCATTATGTGGTCACACAGCTTTGAGGGACTCAAGAAGACTCAGGCAGAAGAACTAACTGCTTATCAGTGATACCCCATTTCAATAAAATAAAAAAGAATTAAAATGGCCCATAGTTGTATAATCATTAATTAATAATTGAGTTTGTTACTCAATAAGAAATGCCCAAATATATACAAAACATTTCTATTAGCCACATCTAGGCCTAATGATCTAAATTCAAAAGAAAAAAAATTGATGAAAAGTTGCTTTCAAAACTTTCTGAATTTTATTTAATTGAAAACTCAAAGCTTCAAGATTGGAAACTCTTTTAAATGTTCTTCCTTAATATAAATATAGTCTATAGATTCCAGTTCTCTGTTTCAGCCACCTGATTTATATTATACAAATTTTAGTAGTGTACTTCATAAGTTATCTCATATACTTCCAATGATAGATTCCATTTCACTCATGGTGAAACTGTGTGTGTGTGTGTGTGTGTGTGTGTGTGTGTGTGTGTGTGTATGTGTGTTTGTGTGTGTGTGTGTGTGTAAATATTGCAACCAAATGAAGACACCAAATGGCCTTTTCTATCTGTCCTCAATTCATTCTCTTCAGACAAAAATGTCTTGAATTTAATCTAGAGCTCAAAGTTTTTAGCTAGGCTAGGGTTCTCTATCCCTTTCAATGATACAGTGACCCAGAAGACACTAGTCTGCTGTCATACAGACCCTAAGAGAGCACAAATGCCAGCCCAGGCTAATAGATGGAGAAAAAATATTCTCTGACAAAACAAAATTTACACATCTTTCCACAAATTCAGCCCTACAAAGGATAGTAGATGGAAAAGTCTAAAACAAGGGTGGAAACTACACCATAGAAAAAACAAGAAAGTACTCTTCTTTTAACAAACCCCAAAGAAGATAGCTACACAAGCATAATACCACCTCTAACAATAAAAATAATAGGAAGCAACAATCACTATTACTTAATATCACTTAACATCAATAGATGCAATTCCCTAATAAAAAGCCATAAACTAATAGACTGGATAAGTAAACAGGATCTAGCATTTTGCTGGATACAGGAAACATACCTCAATTACAAAGACAGACACTACGTCAGAGTAAAGGGCTGGAAAAATTTTTTCCAAGCAAATGGCACCAAGAAGCAAGCTGGAGTATCCATTTTAATATTGAATAAAATTGAATTTCGAACAAAAGTTATCAAAAAAGATAAGGAAGGACACTTCATACTTGTCAAAAGAAAAATCTACCAATATGAACTCTCAACTCCGAATATCTATCAATGCTCCAAATGCAAGGGCACCCACATTCATAGAAGAAACTTTACTAAAGATCAAAACACACGTTGCACCTCACACAATAATACTGGCAGACTTCAACCCCCCACTCTCAGCAATGGACAGATCATAGAAACAGAAACTAAACAAAGACACAATGAAATCAACAGAAGTTATGAACCAAATTAATTTAGCAGATATTTATAGAACACTGCATGCTAAAACAAGAGAATATACCTTCTCAACATCTCATGGTACCTTCTCGAAAATTAACCATAAGATTTGTTACAAAACAGGCCCCAACAGATAATAATAGAGTATCTCTGAAAGTAATAAAGAAGAAAGTGGGAATGAGCCTCGAATACATCGGCAAAGGGGAAATTTTCCTGAACAGATCACCAATGGCTTATGCTCTAAGATCAACAATAGACAAATGAGAGCTAATAAAATTGCAAAGATTCTGTAAGGCAAAGGGCACTATCAATAGTACAAAACTGCAACCAACAGATTGGGAAAAGATCTTTACCAAATCTTATATCCAATAGAGGATTAATATCCAGTGTATACAAAGAACTCAAGAAGTTATACTCCACAAAATCAAATAATGCTATTAAAAATGGGATACAAAGCTAAACAAAGAATTCTCTACTAAGGAATATCAAATGACTAAGAAACACCTAAAGAAATGTTCAGTATCTTTAGGCATCAATCAGATGCAAATCAAAACAACCCTGAGATTTCACCTCACACCAGTCAGAATGGCTAAGATCAAAATCTCAGGTGATAGAAGATACTGGCAACAATGAGGAGAAAGAGGAACACTTTTCCATTGTTGGTGGGATTGCAAGCTGGTACAACCACTCTGGAAATCAGTTTTGTGGTTCTTTAGAAAATTGGAAATAGATCGATCTGATAACCCAGCTATATACTACTTATAAGGATACATGTTCCACTATGTTTATAGCACAGCCATATTTATAGTAGCCAGAAGCTGAGAAAAAACCTAGAAGTTCTTCAACAGAAGAATGGATTCAGAAAATGCGGTACATTTACACAATGTAGTACAATTCAGCTATTAAGAACAATGAATTCATGAAATACTTAGGCCAATGGATGGAACTAGAAAATATCATCCTGAGTAAGGTAACCCAATGACAAAAGAACACACATGGAATGCACTCACTGATAAGTGAATATTAACCCAAAAATTCAAAATACCCAAGATACAATTCACTGACCATATGAAGCTCAAGAAGAAGGAAGTCCAAAGGGTTGGTGCTTCGCCCTTCTTAGAAAGGGGAACAACATAATCACAGGAGCAAATATGGAGACAAAATATGAAGCAGAAACTGAAGGAAAGGCTATACAAAAATTTCCCTACCTGGGGCAATCATTTCATATATAGACACCAACCTCAGATACTATTATGGATGCCAATAAGTGCTTGCTTACAGGAGCCTGATAGAGTTGTTGCCTGAGAGGCTCTGCTAGAGCCTGACAAATACAGAGGTGGATGCTCACAGTCAAAGATTGAATTCAGCATGGGGTCTCCAATGGAGCAGTTAGAGAAAGGACTGAAGAAGCTGAAGGGGTTTACAACCCATAGAAAGAACAATAATATCAACCAAACAGACAACCTAGATCTCCCAGGGACTAAACCACCAGCCAAGGAGGACACATGGAAGGACCCCATGGCTCCAGCTGCTTATGTAGCAAAGGATGGCCTTGTCTGGCATCAGTGAGAGAAAAGGCCCTTAGTCCTGTGAAAGCTTGATGCCCCAGTGAAGGGGAATTCAAGGGCATGGAGGAGGAGGTGGGTGGGTGCAGGAACACCCTCCTAGAATCACGGGTAGAGAGAAAATAGGATAGGGGGTTTTGTTGGCAGGACAGGTAAAAGGGATAACAATTGAAATATAAATAAAGAAAATATGCAATTAAAAGAAAAGAAGTGGGAACGACCTTGAACTTTACAGAGGTGACATATCTTTGCTATTGCTACTGATGCTACACTTATTAATATTTTTCTTTCTTGCAAGGTATATAATAAATAATTATAGTATATCACCAGAAGTCAAATATTTCAATATGGAAAGATTAAATGTGTAATGAGAGCCAGGTAATAAGAAATAAACTCAAACTACTAGGTTTACATTATAGGATATTGTTATCTGAATGAGAATGTGCCACATAGGCTCATATGTTTAAATATTTGGTCCCTAGATTGTGAAACTCTTTGGAAAGAATGAGAAAGTGTGATCTTTATGGAAAAGGACTGGTGACAAAATTTGAGATCTGGTCTCTCTGACTCTCTGACTCTCTGTCTCTGTCTCTCTCTGTGTCTCTGTCTCTGTCTCTGTCTCTGTCTCTCTCTCTCTTTCTCTCTCTCTCTCTCTCTCTCCCTGTCTCTGCCTTTCTGCCTTGTGGTTATGGATCAGGAAAATGAGCTCTGAGCTGGTCTTTGCTCTATCACCATGCACCATAACTATAGGAAACTGAGAGCCAAATTAAACTTTCTATTAGAATTCTCCTTGGTCATGGTATATTATTAATAGAAACGTAACTGAGCAGAGGAAATGTGAAGGAAATAAGACAGGCTCACTCTAGTATTTTAGTTTCAGTGTCAATGGTCATACCTAACAGCTAGACATCATGTGTTTCCTAGACAAGATAAGGTCCCTGGAAGCACAGCACACTCCAGGCTTGAAATAAGGAATCTGAAAACTCAGTAAGTGATAAATGCAAAAATGCACAGCAGACAAAAATTCAGCTATGCCCAGTTGAAGATGCTTTAAATAATCTCTTTAAACTACAAACATGTTAAACAGCACAGTGCCAGTGATGTTAAATTTACGTGGAAAGGAAGTAAAAATTTCTCATTACAAAAATACATACATTTAAAGAAATGAGGTGGGGGAAAATATATATATTTTAAGGGAGGTATTCTTGTTTATAAGTATAAGAAATAAGGGCAGTTTGAAATTCTCATTTTGTATTCCACAATACTACTCAAGGCAAGATAAAAAATATCATATATATCACTGAGGTTTTGAATAATCACAAAATTTCAAAGTATCATTTAGTTTACTACAATAACAACAACATATACATGCTATTTTAAGATAGTCCAAATAATAAATACATACATATAAATGTACACACACACATTAGTAGACAGGATACTTCTGCAGACTATAAAATGATTCAAAATGCAACCAGTGACAAGACAAATTGCTGTCCTGAGCTTTTCTTCTGTTGAGATGCGGACTGGGTGTCATGTCATGCTGTATAAAATATTCAAGAATATTTTATATGTCTAAAAGTGAGCCATCAAACACATCCATACTGTGAAAGACTAATCTTGAACACTGTGGGAAATGATGGGTATTTTTAGATTATATATGTCTCAAGAGGTCTGACAGGTATTTGGAAGTCTCCTTGATAAGAGGCCATACAGGGTTACTGAAGACAGTTGAGTATAGATTATATATTAAATGGCATTATTGTATGCAAACGATCTTAGGCATTGTGACGCAGTTTTGAACCTGTGGGAGATAGGCCAATGCTAGTGGTGATCTTAGGAATTAGCAGCCACTTGTTTTCACAAGGCTCAGAATAAAAAGCTGTGAGTGGGTGTGTGTTTATATGCCTTGCATCTGTGACCCACCTATTTATAATTAACTGCACAGAATTAGAGACAAAACAAATGTACTAGAATAATAACCAGGGAGCCCGAATTGAGGGTTGACACACTTTTTATTAATTGGGACAGATGGCAAGTATTTTAGGCTTGATGGCCCATATGTTCTTTGTCACAGTTATCTGACTCTGTCCTGGAGTGCAAAAGCAGTCACATTCAATCCATTAATGTAAGAGATAGCATTTCTCAGAGAAACTATTCACAAAAGCAGGTGATGAGATCAAATGGTCCACGGAGCTACAGCTTCCAATTCTGTGACCTCTGTGAGCATTCATGATGCTCATTTCTCCGTTACTGACGATTTTAAAATACTTCAAAATAAGAAGATAGAGGTAAAGAAGTGCTCTTTTGGAATAGATTTATGGATTTGAAGTTATTTTGTACAAAAGGGAAAATGAAAACATTTAATAAGTGACCTGTAGACTTTGTGTTTTGTGATGTCTTTGCCTCTCTCAGCAGGATAAAGTGGAGGTCACAAGGTGCTTAGAGCTAGGTCTTCAGAAACAAATGACAAGCATCAGTAGGCAGAGAAAGAGCAGTCTTCCCTCCATCACACATCTTCTAATGCTGACATTTTTGTTTACAATCCTAAAATTATTTGTGATGATGATTTTTAAAAGAGGAAAAGAATTTTCCTAAAGAAGAGGGAAGTACAAATATGGTATCAAACATGAACTTGTACAACTCTAGTCTTGAGATCTTATAAAAATACATCAAAGAAAATGAAACTTTGCTGCTCAGGATGACTGTGAGTTCTATCCCTGCAGCATGCTGGGTAAGCACTGACTTGGGCTTACTTGTAGAGAGGTGAAGAAAATCCTAGTTCTTTTACAGTTATAGCTAAACATTTTCTCTCTCTTCCTTGCTTTTCCCTCTCTTCATCCCCCTCTTCTTATTTAATACTAAATAATAATTTCTTAATTTATGTTTTCTTGGTGACTTTGCTCTCTTTCTTTTTTGTACTTGTTTGTTTTTCAAAACAGAGATTCTTTGGTAGCTCTGCCTGTCCCTGGAACTGCTCTGTAGACCTCTTTGACCTCAAACTCAGTGATCCACCTTTCTCTGCCTGCTGCACATTTTGTATTTTATTATTAATTTTATTTTTTTTTAATTTTTTATTCGATATAAATTATTTATATTTCAAATGATTTCCCCTTTTCTAGCCCCCCACTCTCCGAAAGTCCCGTAAGCCCCCTTCTCTTCGCCTGTCCTCCCACCCACCCCTTCCCACTTCCCCGTTCTGGTTTTGCCGAATACTGCTTCACTGAGTCTTTCCAGAACCAGGGGCCACTCCTCCTTTCTTCTTGTACCTCATTTGATGTGTGGATTATGTTTTGGGTATTCCAGTTTTCTAGGTTAAGATTCACTTATTAGTGAGTGCATACCATGATTCACCTTTTGAGTCTGGGTTACCTCACTTAGTATGATGTTCTCTAGTTTTAAAAGTGTGCTCTAAGATCAAGAATTGACAAATGGGACCTCATAAAATTACAAAGTTTCTGTAAGGCAAAGGACACCATTAAAAGGGCAAATCGGCAACCAACAAATTGGGAAAAGATCTTCACCAACCCTACATCAGATAGAGGGCTAATATCCAATATATATAAAGAACTCAAGAAGTTAGACTCCAGAAAACCAAATAACCCTATTAAAAATGGAGTACAGAGTTAAACAAAGAATTTTCACCTGAAGAACTTCGGATGGCAGAGAAGTATCTTAAAAAATGCTCAACTTCATTAGTCATTAGGGAAATAAAAATCAAAACAACCCCAAGATTTCACCTTACACCAGTCAGAATGGCTAAGATGAAAAATTCAGGAGACAGGAGATGTTGGCGAGGATGTGGAGAAAGAGGAACACTCCTCCACTGCTGGTGGGGTTGCAAATTGATACAACTACTCTGGAAATCAGTCTGGCGGTTCCTCCGAAAACTGGGCACCTCACTTCCAGAAGATCTTGCTATACCACTCCTGGGCATATATCCAGAAGATTCCCCAGCATGTAATAAGGATACATGTTCCACTATGTTCATAGCAGCCCTATTTATAATTGCCAGAAGCTGGAAAGAACCCAGGCATCCCTCAACAGAAGAATGGATGCAAAAAATGTGGTATATCTACACAATGGAGTACTATTCCTCCATTAGAAACAATGAATTCATGAAATTCTTAGGCAAATGGATGGAGCTGGAGAACATCATACTAAGTGAGGTAATCCAGGCTCAAAAGATGAATCATGGTATGCACTTACTAACAAGTGGATATTAACCTAGAAAACTGGAATACCAAAAGCATAATCCACACATCAAATGAGGCACAAGAAGAACGGAGTAGTGGCCCCTGGTTCTGGAAAGACTCAGTGAAGCAGTATAGGGCAAAACCAGAACGGGGAAGTGGGAAGGGTTGGGTGGGAAAACAGGGGGAGGGAAGGGGGCTGATGGGACTTTCGGGGAGTGGGGGTCTAGAAAAGGGGAAATCATTTGAAATGTAAATAAAAAAAATATATTGAATAAAAAATGTGTTATTCAACATGATTTCATAAGTGTACAGCTACATGATGGATGGATGGATGAATGGATGAGTACACAAATCATAATTGTGTGTGTATGTATGTATATATATGTATATGTATATGTATACACATTATAGTTTTTGAGCAAATAGTGGGAGATGAGGAATAACGCAGGGAGGAGCACATCACAGAAAATATGGACACAATGTCATTTGAGGGGCAGAGTGACATTCAAGTATCTAAAAAGCATAGGGATGCTAGAAGTGGTTTTTCTGTTTAAACAGACTGGGATCTGCAGCAGACCACAAGAGCTCTTGGAATCTACAGAAGACCACAGATCTCATGGTGGCTTTTTTTGTTTGCTGCTGTTAAATGAAATGCTTCATGTGTATCATTTTTACATGAAGACTGAGTCAAATGAAAAATACTGTTACAGTGTAGAATAGGAAAAGATCTATTTTAAAGCATGTTCAACCTAATCGAATGCCAAGTTTGACAGGAAAACAATGAAGAAATAGGCTAGATAAGAGCAATGGAATTTTTTTTAAAATGACAAAGATTCCTTTGAGTTCTTAAGAAACTCTACTTGGCAAATTGTTGTGACTTATAGGAATCTGCACTGAAGAAGTTGGAGTGGGGCCAGCCTAGGTTAACTATGTCTTCTAAAGTCAAAAAGATAAAAATCAATAGAATAAAATAGTATCTTATTTATGAAAAAGAAGTCTTTTAAAACTGTACTAATCATCAATATAATAGAAAACTGCTTCAATAAAAGATGGTATGAAATAAAGGGTATTTATCCACAAACCCTTAGACACGCTGATTCACTTTGTTGCTGTTTACTTAAGACAACACAAAATACTTAAGATCTTTTGTTCTTTTTTTTTTTTGGAACTACATTGTAAGCACTGTATTTCTTAATAAGTAAAGGTTGTTAGTTAATTCAATGTGTGGTTTTTAAAGTTTTGATCTGTGTTATTGATGGTAGAAGCTAGCAGATAAGTATATAGACCTTCCAGCAGTCAATTTATAAAAGTGTCTTGTGAAACTGCTTTGAGTTTTAATCAAATAATTATTCACAATCTGACACATAGCTCTGAAGTTCTTTATTTCCACAAATCTATTTACCTAGCAGGTAAATCCTACTGGAACAACATTTTATCAGGGAGAAGTATTGCTATCTCCAGTAGCAATTGATTATCTGAAGAAATAGCTCTGTTCTCTTATCGTGGGTGATTTTCAAGATGCTAGTAAAATTATTTAAAGTCACAAAATTCTGAGAACCCATAGGTTGCTTTTCAACAGATATGAATGTGCTTTAAACTATTTTCTATTAAGATTATATAGTTTTGACTCTGGGCTCTCTCAAATTACATACTCAGAAACAACACAGGTTTACATCTGCAGTCAAGAATTGCCCACAGGTAAGCAGAGTCACTGTTCCTCATTCTTGCCCTCATGAGCCTTTTGCAGAAGCTATAGTCAACAACTATAAAAAAAGGCAACATCCTTTCCAAAAGCATCACTAGCAAAAGTTCTCGAATGCCTTTTTCATTTTATTTCTCAATGTATCTAGGGGACCCAGAGGAGGTAGAAAGTTAGACAAGTCTAGCATAGCTGGTAGGACATGATAACTCTTCCTATGAGAAAGACACATAAAATATAGAAAAAATATAGTATTAAAATCATGGTCTTAGGCTCTGTATGGTGGTGGCATAGACTTGCTTTTTATCACCCTGAGGAGACAGAAGCTAGTCTGGTCTACATAGTGAGTTATAGAGTAATAAGGGGTAGATAATGAGGCTCTGTTGTGTAGTATTTGTAGTAATAGTAATAAAATGATGATGATGATGATGATGATGATGATGATGATGATGGAGTAATTACAGCCTCAACTTTTATGCTTGATCAAGTCAAATTCCTGTACTGAAAGCCTTGGTCACCCTGAATAAGTTATACACAGTTCTCTTTTAAGAATTTCGGTAGAGAATTTGTAAACATTTCTTGGAGATTACAGTTTAGTGTGGTAAGCATCTTGATGATGGCCTCAGGATGCTGTATGCAAGGGCAGGGTCTCTGGAGTAAACAGTTCAGTTTAGCATATAGTTAGCACTTTCCATTTTTAATCCTGATTATTTTAAGGAAATATGTTGTATATATTTGATAGCTTTTAAATAACTGAAGCTGGCCTCAGAACCAATGTATAATCAAAAATAACTTCTAATTCATTTGTTTATCTTCAACACATTTTTTAGCTCAAATGTATTTTTCTAATCCTTAGCTGTTGGTAAGTGTGAAAATGACATCACTTTTGAAATAAAAATAAATCAAATGAAGTTAAGTAAAATTGATGAACCAATTGGAAAAGACTTAGTTGGTTTTCTACCAGTTTTCTCTGAACTGAAACATTCCTTGCTGGGGCAGGGAGGTGAAAGATGAGAACAGGGAGGGGAGAAAGGAATGCTAATTAGTCATAGGAAACTAAAGAAAGCGAGGCGACTCCTGGGGCTGAGAGTGGGATTCGCTTTAAGGTTATGCACATACTCAATGAGCAACTGCTGGGGAGGAGAGTCATCAATACAGACGCCTGCAATTGAGCAGATTTCTCCATGGATGAGACTTTTGAGGACTGTCACCCACAGTCAGCTGGTTTTTATAGCAAGGCAGCTGGTTTGCCCCACATCTATGCTTTCATAAGACCACAATATTATATATTCACTGGCTCACCACACTTCACTAGGGTGGAATAATTTATTTGTTCTCTTTTGGGTGACTTCTTTGGAGTGAGCAGGCTAAATGCTTGCTCATAGCTCCCCAAGAAAAATCACACTACACTTGTAAAGTCCATGCAATATGTAAATATAATCTGGGAGCCAGAGGTAGAATTATCAGCTTCCCTGTAAAATGTAAATGTGACAAAATCAGAAGGTGGCTTATACTCTGTAAAGAACATTAGAGGCAACCTTAGAGGCAACTTGGAAATACTAGCCTAGCTTTGAATTATCAAACAAAAATTAAGTATGGTTATGAGAGCCTGAAGAATTGCAAAATTCCACCAGACCCCTCCCCTCCTGGAAGAGAAAGGTCATAGAGCACATAGGTGCCCCTCCCCTTTGGAAGGGAGAGGAAAATTACATTCCTCAGACCACAGGGGAGACTGATCATTGGCCACCTGCAGATGAGGGAAGCCCAGAGCAGGTAGACACATTCTTCTGGGCAGACCAAACTTAGCCACCCACAGAAAAGGGAACCCCTTGCTACTTCATTCCCTAAGGAAAATCAATTTAAAAGTCACACTCTTCTGCCAATCATATTGTGTCTAGTGGCTGCTGCTCTATTCTACCCCTGAAAACTGTATAAAAACTCACTGAATGGGCCACCCAGAGTCCCTGTCTCTCCTTCAGGTGCAGGTCAACCCCAACATGCTGGAACAATAAATTCCTCTTGCTTTTGAATTGATCCCTGGTTCCACTTTGTTCTCTCAGGAGTCCCTGGAAGCAAAAACTCATCAGGGTAGTACAAGCCTATTTGGTAGTTAAAATATTGCTAATCCAAACTGCTTTATTGACTAGTGTAAACCATATGATAGCTCAAATATTGCTTTATATGGATCGAATGTCGAAATGAGATATTTAATGAGGTATATTAAGTTTTATAAGAGGTGATTTCCCCTAGGGCTGGCAAGATGGCTTACTTACTGGGTAATAGCAACTGTGGATATGCCTGGGAAGCTGGTGCCATCCGTTGCATTCACACACTCGAAGGGGAGAATCCATGCCTGCAGCTTGTCTTTGGATCTCCATACACTCATGAGCAGACACATAAAACATAATTGATGCTTGATTGTTTTTTAAATTGAATATAATCATTTAAAATAAGATCAACCACCTAAAACATAAAATTGTGCATTGAGATTTCTATATGCAAGTCTTTTCCTACAAAAAGGGCCTTCAAATATTTTTAACAGAAAATAAATAATTTGAAATCAGACAAATTATGGATTAACGTTGAAGAATTTCCCAGCTAATAGGTGATTCGAGACATTTGTACCTTCATCTGGGCAACCCTCATCATGACAGCCTTGGGTGACTGCTCACTGTGATAATATAAAGTGCTGTTAGAGAGATTCTGATGCTCACTTTTATTATTTCAACCAGACATCCCTAAAAATTTTTTTTATTTTATTTTTGGGGATCATATTAAATGTATTTTAAAATCATATTAAATAATTTTAGAGCATTATTTCATTTTTTTATTATGCACCAATTAAATATGTCCAAGTATCTTTTTGTCAAAGGAAGTACTATTTGGCACTGGTATTTTGTGTATTCTTTCTTTTATTCCTTTAGATTTATCTTATTTTATGTGTAAGAATATTTTACCTCTACATATGCCTGTATGCCATTTGCATGCCTGGTGACCAAGAAGGTCAGTAGGTGTCAGAGTCCCTGGAATTATAGGTGCCTGTCTTCTGCAAGAGAAGTAAGTGTTCTCAGTTGCTAAGTCATCTCTTTGTTGGCCAGATCATATCTTTCTTACATGTGTGGAAAAAAGCAGGAAAGAGTTAATGAAACTAGTTTTTCAAGATCTATGAATCTACAACGAATTTTAAACACCTTGAGAATGTGTGGCAATGCTGAAATTTACCCAAGCGTCTGTGTAAATGTTCAAAGGCTTTACCACAGCAAGCCTGGAGATCAAACCAGTCTTCAAGTGTGTATTTAACGGGACAACTCCAATTTCCACTGATCCTCACAGAAAGAAATGTCTTCGACTCATCCAGTGTGCTTTGATTTGTGACAAGACACAATCTACCCTTTCTTAAGCTTCCTCACACTTTGATAGTCACTGCTATTTATATTGGCAGGAAAAGAATAGAAAATTGCCTCTAAAAAGCTATGCTAATCTATGCAAATAATCCCCAATTGCTGTGACTACTTATGGAGCTTAGAAGGGACACATTAAAAAAATACAGGAAGATAGTCCTGAGAAAAAGGCAAACAAACTAAAGCTCACTCTCATCATTCCTTCAGCTCTGCTTGGTGTCACTGCTTGGTGTCACTCATGTTCTCATGGGAGTAAACAGGACACTTGGATTTTGCACATAAAACTCTTTGCTGACAGCTGGAAAACTTAATGAACCATCCAACTCCTGACTGTCTTTAGCTTAGCCTCCTTTAAGGCAATGTTTGCACTTTCTAGATAATTTCACACCAGCGTGAAGCAATATATTACCAATATAATAGGGAACACTTTTTTTTTTGCCACATAAAGTACAATCTTTTTGGAAGGCAATAGGTTTTAAATTGTTCTACATGTCTTACCATTTGATGGCTTTTATTCCTATGATCACTCTCTGTGTTAATTGGTACTATTTGGATGATACTTGACAATATACTTTTAAAGGTGAGAGCTAGAAGACAAATTAAAAATATATGACTAAATTGTCTCTGCTTCAAATTCCCAGGTGAACTGCTCTCAAACAAATATAGGAGGATAAAAATTGAAAATCTTTTGTAGAGGTCAAGAATATAAACCACAGACTAATACTTGGTGTATGTAAGGACTGGTATCCAGAGAATATAAAGAAATTCAACAAGTTGACAATGAAAGGCTCAATTGTTTAAAGAAAGAGCATTACATTTAGACACACGTCAACAAATGAGATGTAAGGATGACATGTGTGCCAAAAAAAAAAAAATGCCCTGTCCAATGGACTTTTCAATTCAAAAACCAGATTATTATAGCACTTTAAAGGAATATTCAAATCCAGAAGACTGAGCACACTGAAGCCAGTGAGGGAGCCTAGCAATAGGGGGTGTTTCATTCTTTGAGGGTAACAGTGATTAACCGGTACAATTGGCACGATATTGTTGCAATTTCTGGTACAACTGAATCAATTCTTACATTCACCTGACCAGTGAGTTGGTATTTACCCAGTTGAGAGGATGGGCTCATGGGCTGAAGCATAATAACCCCAGGTTGAATTATTTTATTTTGTTTTGTTTAATTCCTTCTTGTCTCCAAGAATAGGCCATACATTTCTGTGGCTTTGTGATACTTTGTCCACAGTAGCAACTTCATATTTTTTCTCACAGAACACTTACCTCTCAGGAAGTGTTATACACCAAAAAGGGCAGAGAAAATTGAAATGCTCATACTTACTCAATTAACAAAATCCAAGCTCACAGAGAGGGCTGGAGCCCACATACTTGCTGTG
Source organism: Apodemus sylvaticus (assembly GCF_947179515.1). Classification (NCBI taxonomy): domain Eukaryota; kingdom Metazoa; phylum Chordata; class Mammalia; order Rodentia; family Muridae; genus Apodemus; species Apodemus sylvaticus. The sequence goes on along the minus strand of NC_067478.1, from coordinate 125,690,438 downwards.
AGTCCATAGACAATTTGATTAAGGAAGAAGGGAGGAAGAGGACTCACCATGTGGAACACCCAAAACCTAAATAAAAACCCAAACACATTAGAGCAAAAGTGTCCCCAGATCGAAGGAGACCTTTGTCTACCCTAAAACTCCAAATTTCAGAAACATTTAAAGAAGTTGAAAAATAGAGGCATGTTAAATAAAACTAGGAAATTCAGAAAATGAGTAAAACTGTTCAACTTTATAAATTTACATAATTTAAAGATGAGGCTGAGAAGTCTAAAAGTCAACCCAAGAGAGATAGTACTTGGAAGCAGGCTAACATTCTGATCAGATTAGAAATAACATATCTTGAGGCTGCTCCCCTGGAGGCAACATATCCCAAGCCAGCCTAGAAGATCCACTGCACTCAGAGCAGTAGGTAAGAACCCTCTGGAAATCCCACAGCTGCTGCAGAGAGCCCAGTGGACTCAGGACCCATCACCACTCAACCCTCTCCCTACCCCCACTCCCTCAATCCCCCACCCCCTAACCCCCACAGATGAATACCTCTCCACTTCTATCCAGTCCTTTCTGCTGGGGCACACTACTAGCTAGTCTGCTCCTCTGGAGATACCATAACCTGCCAAGAGAATACACTGCACTCAGACCATTTGACTGCTAGCTACTCCAATCCCCTGGAGACACCATATCCTGAGCCAGTCCAGAAAATCCACTCCACTCAGGGCAACTGACAGTACAGCCTGAAACATCCAAGGCAATATGCTGCACACATCTGAGCCATCTTGTCTGCTCCCCTGAAGACACGACAGTTTAAATGCATCCCAGGGGCTCTCCTCTGTACACAGGACAAGTGGGCAACAGACACCACAGACTGAAGACCTCCTGAGGGTTCTGTGGCATACAGGGAAACTGACCCAACAGACTGAAAGCCTCCCTGAAATTCTTCTGCACACACAGAAATAGAAACTACAGTCAGTAGAACCCCTGAAGAATATCTTCATAGCAGAAAATAGTCTGAGTACTCTGAAAACTCAACAGTCTTAAGGCCTCCCAGGAAATCTACTGCAGCAAAGTCTGCAGCTTATTTGCCCCTCTGCAGAACTCCCCAGTTGGAAGGACCCATAAGTAGTCTGACATAGCCATGGCCACAGGGCTACCAGGAGACCTAAAACAACCAAGCGGCAAAAGAGACAGACTCCAGATAGAATCACCCAGACCAGCAAACACCAGGGACAATCATGGCAAGAGGCAAGCACAAGACCATAAGCAAGAGAAGTTAATATATGTGGGCATCATCAGAATCCAGTTCTCCTACCACAGCAAGCTCTGAATACACCTACACACTGGAAAATCATAAAGCTGAGCTAAACAGGTGAAGGAATTAAATAAAGCAGTCCAAGACCTAAAAGTGGAAATAGAAACAATAAAGAAAACACAAATGGATGCAAACCTGGAAATGGAAAACCTAAAAAAGAGGACAGAAATTACAGATTAAGTATCACCAACAGAATACAAGAGATATAAGTGAGAATCTCGGGTATAGAAGATACCATAGAAGAGATTGACACAATTGTCAAAGAAAATTCAAAACATAAAAATCTCCCAACTCAAAGCATCCAGGAAATTCAGGACACAATGAAAAGACCAAATCAAAGAATAATCAGAATAGAGGAGAATGAAGATTCCCAGCTCAAAGGACCTGAAAATGTCTTCAACAAAATCATAGAAGAAACTTCCCCAACTTAAAGAAAGAGATGACAGTGCAGGGACAAGAAGGCTATAGAACACCAATTAAATGGGACCAGAAAAGAAAATCCTCTTGTCACATAAAATTAAAATACTAAATCCACAGAACTGAAAAAGAATATTAAAAGCTGCAATGGAAAAGGGCCAAGTAGCATACAACGGTAGAACAATCAGAATTTGCCAGACTTCTCACCAGAGACTATGAAAGCCAAAAGAGCCTAGTTAGTGGTCATGCAGACTCTAAAAGAACACAAATGCCAGACCAGGCTATTATACCCAGCAAAACTTTCAATAAAAAAAGATGGAGAAAACAAAATATTCCAGGACAAAACCAAATTCAAACCGTATCCAACTACTAATCCAGCCCTACAGAGGATCCTAAAAGGAAAACTCCTACACAAGGAAGGTATTTACACCAAATAAAACACATGATATTAAGCATTTCACAACAAAGCCAAACGGAGAGAACCACAAACACATAAATCCACCTACAAAACCAAACATATCAGAAACCAAGAGTCATATGCCTTTAGTATCCATATAAGCAATCCAACAGCCAATATGATATTAAATGGAGAGACTCTTGAAGCAATTCAAGAATTGCTAAATTGGGAACAAGACAATGATACCAACCTTCCTTATATCTATTCAATATAGTACTTGAAGTGCTAGCTAGAGTAATCAGACAACAAAAAGAGATCAAGTGGATACAAATTGGCAAAGAAGAAATAAAGGTATCACTATTTGTAGATGATATGATAGTATGTATAAGGGACATCAAAAACTCTACCAGAGAATTTCTCCAGCTGATAATGAACTTCAACAAAGTGGCTAGATATAAAATTAACTCAAATAAGTCAGTAGCTTTCCTTTATACAAATGAAAAACTGACTGAGAAAGAAATTAGGGAAACACTCCCTTCACGATAGCCACAAATAATTTAAAATCTCTTGGGGTAACTCTTACCAAACAAGTGAAAGTTCTGTACTACAACAACTTCAAGTCTCTCAAGAAAGAAATCGAAGAAAATCACATAAAATGAAGAGATCTCCCATGCTCGTGTATTGGCAGAATTAACATAGTATAACTGGCCATCCTACTAAAGGAAATCTATAGATTCAGTGCAATCCCCATCAAAATTCCCAACACAATTCTTCAAAGGCATGGAATGAACAATTCTCAAATTCATCTGGAAAAGTAAAAAACCCAGAGTAGCAAAAATAATTTTTAACAATAAAAGAATGTCTGGGGGAATCACCATCTCTGGCTTCAAGCTTTAGTACAGAGCAATAGTGATAAAAACTGCATGATATTGGTACAGAGACAAACACGTTGATCAGTGAAATAGAATTGAAGACCCAGAAATAGAATTGAAGACCCATACATTTATGGGCACTTGATCTTTGACAAAGACACCAAAATATATAATGGAAAAAAGAAAGCATCTTCAATAAATGGTGCTTGTCTAACTGGTTGTCTGTATGTAGAAAAATGAAAATAGACACATGTTTGTCACCTTGTACAAAGCTCAAGTACAAGTGGATCAAGAACCTCAACATAAAACCAGATATACTGAATATAATAGAAGAGAAAGTAGGAAAGAGCCTTAATTGTTTTGGCACAGAGTGAAATTTCCTAAACAGAACTCCAATGGCTCATGCTCTAAGGTCAAGAATTGATAAATGGGACCTCATGAAACTGGAAAGCTTCTGTAAGTTAAAAGATATAATCAATAAGACAAATTGGCAATCTAAAGATTGGGGAAAAAATCTTCACTAATCCCACCCCTAATAGTGGACTAATATCTAAAATATATAAAGAACTCAAGAAGATAACCACCAAAAGAACAAACAGCCTAGTCAGAAAATGGGGTATAGAACTAAACCTACAATACATTAGAGAGGAATCTCAAATGGCTAAGAAGCACCTAAAGAAACTTCTAAGACCTTAATGATCAGAGAACTACAAATCAAAACAACCCTGAGATTCCACCTTACACCAATCAGAATGACTAAGATCCAAACCTCAGGTGACAGCACATGTTGGCGGGGATGTGGAGAAAGAGGAACATTTCTCCATTGCTGGTGGGATTTCAAATTTGTACAATCACCCTGGAAATCAATCTGGAGGTTCCTCAGAAAATTGGAAACAGATCTACCTGATGATCCTACAATACCACTCTTGGTAATTTATCCAAAAGCTACCCCACCATGCCACAGAAACTTGTGTTCCATTATGTTCATAATGGCCTTGTTTATGATTGCCAGAGGCTAGAAACAACCCAGATGTCCCATGACAGAAGAATGGATACAGTAAATGTGGATCATTTATGCAATGGAATACTACTCAGCTATTAAGAATGATGACATCCTGAGTTTTGCAGGCAAATGGAAGGAACTAGAAAATATCATCCGAGTGAGGTAATTCAGATCCAAAATACATACATGGTTTGTGCTCAATAATAAGTGGACATTGGTCTAAGGTAAAAAAAATAAAATAAGTGTTGAATACACAAGAGACAACCACAGAACTCAAAAAGGTCACCAAGCTGAAGGGATCAAGTGAGGATGCCTCAGTCCCACCTAGGAGGGATAAGAAAGCAAACACAAGGGGAGAGGGAGGGACCTGGGAGAGAAAGAGCATGAGGGAGGTGGGGAGAGGAACATAATTTGGTATTGGGTGCAGGGGAAAATGACTGAAATACCTGAGGGCCAAGAGAAAGAATGAAAATAGACAACCTCGGGAAGTAGGAGGTTGGGGTGACCCTCCAGAATATATCAGAGACCTGGGAAGTGAGAGACTCTCAGGACTCAAAGAGAGGGACCTTATATGAAATGCTCTACACTGGGAAGAGGGAACTTGTAGAGACAGGGCATCAAGTAATGGTTATGTTTGCCATCCTATAGTCAGAACTCTGACCCATAATTGTTCCTGTCTGAAAGAACTGTGTGGATGGAAATGGAGAGGAGCCTGCCAAAAAGAAGGTCCAGTGACAGGCCCAAAGTGGGATCCAGCTCAAGGAGAGGTCTGAAGGCTGGAGACTATTACTGAGGCTATGGAGTGCTCATAAAAAAGGACCTATTATGACTTCACTCCAAAAGACCCAACAAGCAGCTGAAAGAGTCAGAAGCAGATATTTGTACCCAACCAATGAACAGAAGCTGCTGACCCCTGTGGTTGAATTAGGGGAAGGGTGGAAGAAGCTGAGGAGGAGGGCAACCCTGTAGGGGGATCAGCAGTCTCAATTAACCTATGTCTAGTATATCTCTCTGATAATGGAACACCAATCAGGCAGTGTGATATGAGGCCCCCAACACATATACATCAGAGGACTTCTGGGTCTGGGTATAGTCACTCAAGATATACCTAGCCCTCAAGATATTGGAGGCCTCAGGGAGTTTACAGGTCTGCTGGGGTGTAGTTGGGGGGTGGGGACAGCCTCATAGAGACCAGGAGGTAGGGAGGAGGTATGGGTTGTGGAACAGTTGGGAGGGGAATAAAATCTGGAATTAAAAAAAAATGGCATGTCTCTTCTTATAAGTCCTTCTATCCCTAACACATAAGAGAGCTACTTCCTAATTCTGTTAAACACATGCAACAACCAAAATAAAAGATTCAGTGATGCAAACATCACTGGCTGTCAAGTTATTCAAGGATTCATCAGGACACATAATTTGGTTTCAAATTAATATAATCTCCACATCCTCCACAAACTTGTCCACCTTTAGGTACACTTAAAAATTTTACAGCAAAGATAGATTCTGTTTCATGGACTTTAGTTTTCTCTCTAATTTTGGTTAAAATTAGAGAATGTACTTATTATCTGACTTCATCTGGAACTGTGCACAAAGTTCCACAATTAACTGAACTAGCATAAGAGGTCGACAAAGCAGACCCCGAGGACACAGAAGAGCATGGCATCTCCTTCCCTGTGTAGGGTGCCCTGGTCCTTTTGTCTCCGGTGTACATTTTTGGGAACTTCTGGAGAAGAGTCATCTGATATGCTAGAGCTGGACTGTCAAACCAGGCTCTGCACGTCCTTCATTTCTCGTCAGCTGCTGCTTCTCTACACATAGCGATGCTTATCACACACAGTCCTTGCCTCAGTCCAGTCTCAATTCAAAATGAACAAATGTAGTTGTAAAGTTCATAGGTCAGACAGTTCTACACTTTCCACTTTTATTTCCTGGATGACACTTTTATTTCCTGTATGTATTCTTCTGAGCTTGCTGTGCCCTACACTGCACTGTGTGGCTATAGCATGGCTAAGACTTGATTCTAAGATCTTCAGTTTAATATTAATGTTGATTTTCATGTATAGTGTGTGTGTGCGTGTGTGTGTGTGTGTGTGTGTGTGGTGTGTGTGTGTGTGTGTGTATGTGTGAAATGCACACACAAGTCAATATGCAGCAGCCAGAAGCAGAAGTCAGGTTGCTGCTGTATTACTCTGCCTTATTAGAGAGTTGGCCTCTCACTGAGACTAAAATAGGCTGCTGGTCAGCAGTTCCCAGTTTAGGTTAAATAAGGTGGATTTTATTGGTTTTGATTGACTATTGCTTTGCAAAGTTCTGAATTGGTCACTGATTAACAAGAACTTAAAATATGCTTGTAGGAATACTTAATTATAATATCAGAGGTTGAGCAATACCTTGTTTATATATGGAAAAATAGAAATAGAAATCTCAAAATAAATAGTCATCAGGTCAAAGTAATATAATGGCAGAAGTGCTAAATACATTTTATTATCTGAGAGCAGAAATAAAATTAAGATATTTACTTCATGTTTTTATCATTTATTTTAATCTTCAAGTAATTACCTATGATCTAGCAATGCTTAATGGTATTTGAAAATCTATACTTGGCTACCTATTAATCTCTTAATTAATTAGCTTATTTGTCATGAAAGTAGGTTGCTGATGATGTTTGACTTGTAAAGAAAATCTTCACAAGGTTGACATCACTCTAGAGAAAAAGAGAGAAAAGTTCAACTGAAATACGTGCTTGATGGGTCAAAGGAGAGAGTAGAAAAGAAAGTGGGTGAATGTTGGGATTGCATGAGCCTTGGACTAGTTCCCACAAACATCGTAGAACACATGTCACTGATGAGGACTGGCATAAGGGTCCGGCTAAACACTTTAGAACAGACGAGACTGATTCTTGAAGTCAGGGAGTGAACAGCTGTACTTGTGTGGCAAAGTTGTAGTCCCTGCGCTGCTATAACAGTTTATCTATAACAGAGCAATTTATAAAAAACCACTTATTTCTTAGATATTAAAGCTAGGATTATAGAAGCAGGCTACCACAAGGTGTCTAGTAAGACTCTAGACCTCTGTGCTTGCATTATGGGTTCTTGAAGGCTGTGTCCTTCTAAGGAGACATATGTTTTGTCTGTAGACAGTCAGACAAACAAAACCACAAAACAATTATGGCTGTGTGGAGACTTTTCCTCAGCCTTTATTTTATTTTTAAATTAAACTATTCTTATGTATTTTGTGTTTATGGGTGTTTTATCTACATGTGTGTCTGTGCACCATAAGGGTGCCTAGTACCCATGGAGGCCAGAAGAGGTCATGGCATTCTTTGAAACTGTAGGTACAGATGGTTGTGAAATACATATAAATGCTGGGAAGTGACCCTACCTAGCTTCTTTGCAAGAGCAGACTCTTAACTGCTGACCCATCTCCCCAGCCCTTGTCCAAAGCTTTTCATACTACTCAAACCTTCCAAAGCACCTATCTCTGTATTCTGTTACCATGGAAATGAATTTTTAAAAGGATATGTATATGTCTTTGTGTAGTGATGTATATATGTGTGTGTGTGTGTGTAATGTATTTTGATCATATCCACCCCTCACTCATCCACTCAGATTTTCCTCAAGAACTTTCCATATCTCTCGCCCAGCATCACAGTCTTCCTTGAATTATTTATGTATTTATTTGTTTTTTTAATTTACTGCCCTTGTGCAAATGAATAAATCACTCATTTAGAGATGGCCAGTCGCCTAGAGGCCACAGTATCAAAGAAAAGTGACCTTCCCTCCTACAGCAGCTATCAACTGCCAATAGCTTCTCTGTTATAATTAGAGACATGGAAGTTCTGCCTTGTTCAGGCTGACTTTTTAAGTGGTTTCACCCTGTGTAAGTGAGCAGAGCTGTTGTGGGCTCATGTGCATGACAGCCGTGCCTTGTCCAGAACGGCATTTCACCAGTCTTGCTATTTTCTCTCTTAAGTTCTTCTATTCCCTATCCAAAAGGACTTTGTATCTTCCTGAAGAGACTCTTCCATATCCATGTCTGTTGCTGATCTATTCACAAGCGCTATAAGATAGAATCAACCTACATGCCCATCAACTGAGAAATGGATAATGAAAATGTGGTACATAAACACAGTGGGAAATTAATTAGCCGTAAGTAAAAATTAAATTTAAAAAAATTCAGACAAATGGATGAAACTGGAAAAAGTACTCTGAATGTGGTCACCCAGGCCAAAGAAGACAAGTGCTTCATTTTCTTTCTTGCATTTGTATGTACAGTTTGTTTCAAATCCACTTGAGGCTAGCAAGCTAGAAATGGGCCATTGATTTAAGAGGAGAAAAGTAGAATACAGTTGAAATAAAATCAGAGTAGGAAATATGGGGAAATTAAAGGTTCATGCAAGAAAACACAAGGAGCAGTTGTGGCGAGATTAACCAAAATGAAGTATGTATGAAGATGCTACTTAGTGATCTCTAATTATAGGCTTAGATTTTTCAAAACCTACTTTAATAAGGGTTCTTAAATGCTTTAGCCTTCCTTCTAGCCCAACAGCCACCACAGTTAGTAGAAAGAAGAAGTTAATAGGGCAAAGGGGGATGCAGACCTGCTTAGAAGTAGTTCCTTGGAGAGATTCCAATCTCCATTGTCAGGATATCAGGAGTTTTGTTCACACAAATCAGCAGTGGTAGATTGATCCACTCGCAAACACCATTCACAAGCCAGAAATGGCAGTTTGCTCCACAAGAAGCCAAACAGTTCTTCCAATCTACCCAAGTTCCAGGAAAAGACAAGAAGTCACTGGACCATTATGAGAAGTTCTTTGATGCATTTCTCTCTATGACAAATGCTCATCAGCAAAGAATGCAAGGCAAAGCTTGGGAATGGTGGCATGTGCCTTTAATCCTAGTACTTGGGAGGCACAGGCAGGCAAATTTCTGAGTTCGAAGCTAACCTGGTCTACAAAGTGAGTTCCAGGACAGCCAGGGCTATACAGAGAACCCTGCCTTGAAAAACAAAAGAAATTAAAAATTAAAAACAAGGAGAAATAAAAGAATGCAAGGCAAACCAATACCACAGCATTGTCAATGAAGACTAGCATCAGCAAAGCACCAACGATGAATGGCAAGGGAATCAAATGCCACACTGTTATTCAATGTCTGTTGGATTATACTTACACCATTTCCAAACATCACATGTTCTCTCAAGCGTCCATTATAACAAAACATCACATGCCCTTTTCCCGGGCAGCTTGCATACACACACCATGTGTCTGTTCTCAGCAAAACACCTCCCATGTGTCTACTCCAGGAAAACATCCTCTGATGAGACAGTTTCCAGAAATACATGACATGACACAATTGTGTCTCCAAAAAAACCAGAAATTTCCACTTTACATAGTTTTGGAATCCAAGTTAAAAATAGAGAAAGTAGGAATAGTAAAATGCTTGTGATATGAAAGAACACACAATACTGGAAAGTAAAGGGTTAATCTTGGATGAGAGCAGGTAGATAAGGGAAAGGAGTACTATAAAATATGTTAAACAAAAACAAAAACTCCACTAGTTTGTATACTAGGCATAATTTAGAAAGAATTTCTCACAGAACTTGGAGTTCTACAGTTGGCTAGACACACTGGCTCCTATGTCTAACAGATTCTTTGGTCTTTGCCCCTCATAGACCTGGGTTTATAAGTGTAGACTTCTTTGTTCAGATTTGGCATGTGTGCCCGAGAACTGAACTCTGTCCTTATGTGTGAACACAGTAGGGACTTCACTTACTGAACTATACTCTGGCCTTCAGAGGCATCTTTTTTCAAGTATAGAGATTCAAATACTAGCATATGTTCTTTGATGAAAGGACAAAATTAGGAAAGCATTTCTTCAAATAACTGAGATGTTAAAATGTGAGTGAATATGAGTATGTATGTGAGTGAATATAAGTGCTCAATTATTCTGCAAATAATTGGGATGATATAATGTGTGTGAATATGTATGCATGTAACACACTTTTAATACTACTGTAAAACTCATCTTATAAAGGGAGATATGAATAAAATCTCCTTTGAAATTATTGACCAGCACAAAAAATCCATCATTTTAGAGTTGATAGATGCTAAATAAACATTTTTCTCTTGAGAGGAAATAGTTACTAAGGAGCCTCATTATACAATACCACACCATTTTTCTACTGTAATTTAGAGATACAAACATCTAACTTTCTCAACAGTGCAAAGTTCAGAGGGTATTTCCAATTGGTTAATTAGTTGAAAGACCACAGTGATTTGTCTAGACCAGTTCTACTGTAAACTTTAATATCCGAAAACATCAAATTACATCGCCTAAAGCTATTTCTAGAAGCACAAGCACATGCTCCAGGTATGGATTGCTCACAAAAGAATCTAACAAGGTGAAAAAGTGTATATATGTATATATATGTATATATTTACATATATATTTCATCTCATCTCTCATTTGAAGAGGGAATTTCATAAGAGATTATATTTAAAAAACTATTGCATATTGGACAAGCATAAATGTGCACATTTACCTTTACTTATTGTGTGTTTTGTCTCTAAAGAAACAAATCTCTGGTGCCATTAGTTTTGAGCAATATGCAGTCTTTTATGGGAAAACATGACAATATTTTACCCATTTTTTTGACTGAAAAAGGTGATTCTTAGCTCCCAGATATAGCTATTTGAAATCTCTCAAACTCCAGATACATGACTTCTGCATTACATAAAAACTGTGCAAGGGTCCATCATTGTGATGAAATTATGATATTGCTATAAAAGAAATTTATAAGCAGTGCTTTGCAGCTCATCTAAAACAGTCACGAGATGTGACTGAGATAATCACATTTCATTTCCCTAACTGTCAAAGGAACATTTCTTATTTAGAGTTAGAATGAATATTAATTCTTCACATTAAAAACTTCAAATATTTTGTTGTGAAGAGATTTGGAATATTATTATAGAAAGGGAAGCATTTCAAAGCATATTAATTCCACATATATACAATGTCATGACTAAGTGATGTCTTTATAAACTAAGAGAATTGATTTATGTACTTGGATCACCCTAAGCTACTGTAAATAGAGACACATGAATCAAAATTTGTTTTAATCTTTATATAAAAAAGCAGAAAGGTTTCAAGTTGTTGTTCCCCTTGACTGGTTTTCATGTGTGCAACCCAGTTTCAGCCATCTCTCAATAGGAAGGAAGAGAAAGGAGAAAAGGAAGTTAATTTATGATGGGTTAAGGGCAGATATTACTAACAAGATTTTTGTGTAGCTTTGGTCAAAGTAAACTTAAATGGTGACATTTAATACTGAGGAAAACTGGACATGGTAGCAGTTTCTCTACTGGACAACAATTATGCCCATGGTAAACCATTTTAATCAGTAACTAAAATAAACTTGATTCACATCAAACATATATGTTGAATAAAGAATACAGGGTGCTTCTCTTTTTAACACACAATTGAGAAAATTCATAGGGTATAAGTAATGATATGTACAGATCTCTCATTCTCTGTCTGTCTCCTCTTGCTATCTCTGTGTATCTCTGTCTCAGAGAGAGACAGTATGTATGCATATTTCTCTCTGTGTATGTGTGTGTGTGTGTGTATGTGTGTGTGTGTGTATTGTGCATGTGAATATATGTGCTTGGATGTTGAGGTCTGAGGATGATCTCTGATATCTCCCCCCATCACTCTCTACTCTAAATATTGGGGCATTGATCTTTCTCTGAACCTGTAGCTCTCCACTTTGGCCAGTCTGGAAGTTCTGCTTGCTCCAGGAATTCCCTTATTTTTCTTCCTAAATAATGGGATAACAGTAGGGCTGCCAAACACATCTATTACATGATGTCTAGAGATCCAAATTCTGGTCCTCATGTTTGTATGGAATTGCTTTCCTCAATAAACTGATACTAAAATCTACAAATAACCATTTCTACTTTTCTGAAGTGGTGTAGTGGATTTTATCAGAACTAATCTCAGACTAAATATATCCACAAAAAGAAACATGATATATATTTTAAAATAGTGATGTGCAGTGAGTAGCGTATTAGTGGCTTCCCTTTAGTCATTTAATGACCAATCATTCTAATCATTTTCTATGTAGTTTCTACCCATTTACAAAGACTGGAAAAGTAAGGGCCGCCAGGAATTTAAAGTAAGAGAATCATATAATCTCCAAGAATGGTATAACATCACATTAGATAATATATTGTTCATTAAGCATTTCATTAGAGATCAAGAATGGGAAAGTGCCATCCATTCTTGTCAAATCTCTTCATCATGGCAATATTTCATGATGAAAAATAAATGTACAGTATTTGGTAATAGTTTTATATTTAGACACAATTATGAAACAATAAAAGGAAGGAAGGAAGGAAGGAAGGAAGGAAGGAAGGAAGGAAGGAAGGGAGGAAGGAAAGAAGAAACAAAGAGATGGAGAAAACCGTACTATTCCCAGTAACAGATACATAAGAATAAAATATTCTGAAATAAACTAATGAAGATAAAATATCTGTGTCCTGAAAACTATGGAAGACACTGATGAAAGTATTGGAAAGAAGCATACCATAAATAGAAATATTTGCTGTATCATCGATTAGAAAACTTAAAGTAGCTAAAATAATTGTATTACCCAAAGCAATGTAAAATGATTTTCAATTCCCATGGAAAACCCAATGATTATTTTTATTTTTGTTTTGCTCAAACAGAAAAAGGTATGGCAATCCACAGAGAACCATGAACAATGTTGAGTGGAAAACCAGTCCTGAGAAGAAAGGACAAACCATCAGCAATCAAGAAGTTTAACTACATTACTACAAGGCTGCGGTAATTTCTGAGACCCACATGACAACAAGTTAAGTGGAGCAATAGATGATCAGATCCCAGAAATAATCCACAGAGCTGTGAGTCATCAACAAAGGGTTCAGGAGGACAGATAGACAAAGTATAGTCATTAGGCAACAGCGTTAGAAGAAAGGGACATCCTCACACAGAGAACATACATGTGAGACATATTTCCAATCAAGGAACACAGATTATAGATTTATGTCATGAAACTGTAAAATGACTGCTGGAATGCACAAAGAAGACAGAATCCTGACATCACATTAAGCAAATACTTATGAATAAATGATATAATGAGTTCATAGATATAGTAGATCTTTTGAGCTAAAACTCAAATGTTTCCAAGTGACCTTAACCAGTACTGATGGCATTTCATGATGAATTGATTTTATGATTAATTGCTGGGTATGCAGTCAGGTCCTTGTACACAACAGGCCATGTGCTCTATCCTAGGTCCACAGCTCTACCATCTGTACTTGAATTAAAGGAGCTGAGGCTCTTAAACTCCACAGACCCTTTTCCTGTCTACACATGGTGCCTTTATGATCACTGTTTTCACCTCTCACAGTGAAGGAATCCATTGGTCTTCCAACACAAAACACCTTCAGCTGAGTTCCTTTTCTGTCAAGTTTCATAAGCAGAGTCCTTACATTCTTGAGTGTCTCCTGGCCCTAACCTGATACTAGGATTATTAACGAATATTTACAAATGAAATGAGATGGCTTAAGGTATAAAAGAAAGATTAACTCAGGTTGGCACAATAAGAACAGCACAGGTTGAAACTGGCAATGTTGGTCTCTTTTCATTCCTGCAGTATTAACAAAAGGGTATCCCTCATTTCTAATACACAAAGTTTTGTCAAGTAATAGAAGCAGTAGAGGATTCTCTAAAATGAAAGATGCTTCTCAGGACAGCTGTGTATGTTAATACTGTACTATCTGGAAGGTCTACTACTTCCCATCCTGTGATAAAGATCACAGCATCAGCTAACAATGGCAAGACACCTTTGTAGATGCTCTACATGAAAAAAATGGATATTGCAACTTTTACAAAAGAACAGAAAATTAACTTAGATCAGAAATATTTGCTGATGTTTCTAAGGTTAAAGAAGTATAAAGACATTTTACCCTGACCTCAGGGGAGTTCTAGGAGCACTTAGAAAGTTGCAACTTTTCTTTAATTCTGTGCTACTACTGTGTAATTAAAACATTTATAAGGTCAAGCAAGGGGATGCCCAACAATATATTTGCACTAGGGAACCATTTCCATACCAACAAAATACATCTTACATCTGCCAATACAAACACTTAATGGAAGAAATTTGCTGAGTAAGGTTTGCAAGCATATTTTCTTCTTCTCACCTCTGTACAGGATCAATGATGGCAATCAATCAAGTACCTGGAACAAATATGTGTGTAAAATTGTGAAATTGAATAGTAGTAAGGGAAATGAAGGAATGGACAGCTAAAAAGAGTGGTCTTCCTTGAAGTTAGGAACTAAGGTTTTAAAACAGAGTTTTAGCACAGATGGGTCAGTAACCTGGTTTTATTTCCCCATGGCCTTTGGTGTTTAAAGTTCTGGCCTTTCTCCATGAAAGGTTAGTATCTCTTTGTAATTGTGTATGCTATGACACTAAAGAGGATATGTTCTCCTCTGTCTTCCTTCCTCACAAGGACTTTGTGTTGCCTATTCTTGGTTGTCAATTTGACTATATCTGAAATTAACTAAAATTCAAAAATGGGGCACACCAGTAAGGTATTTTTGCTGAATTTGAAGTAGGAATATTCACTTTTAATCCATACATTTGAAGTAAGAAAATGTATGTCTTAAATCAAGATCTTCAGATGGGAGACATCTTTAATCTAGGCTACATCTTCTTCTGGAAGCCTCTATAAAGACATGGAAGGTGAAAGCTTTTGCTTTTTGTCAGCTTGCTTTCATCTTGCTAGCAAGCTCATTCCTTCTAAGCAACAAACTACCAGATTCTCAGACTTTTCATTCATTGTCAATCATCGTTGGATTAGTTGGACCATAGATTGCAAGTCACTTTCAGAAAGAAAGAGAGGGGGAGAAGGAAGGGAGGAAGGGAGAGAGGGAGAAAGGGAGAGAGGGAGAGAGAGAGAGAGAGAGAGAGAGAGAGAGAGAGAGAGAGAGAGAGAGAGAGAGAGAGAGAGAGAGAGAGAGAGAGATTCATTTTATAAGTATTGCTACTCTAGACAGCCTTGTCTAATAGAGATGTTGGTATGTTGGTACCAGGGTGGTTCTAGGTAAAAGGAAGTATAAGGAATAACCTTTTAATTATATGGAATAGGTTTTTCAATTTGACAATACCTTCAAGTACTGAAAGCTTCTCCTGGAAACTCAGAGCACTAAATCCTACCGTGTGAATTGTTTTACAAAATTAAGGACATAGATGCATTTTATTTATTCTGATTCACCAATTTTGAATGGTGATGGCTTTGGTGACTCTGTATAAAAAACTGTTGATAGTTTGTGGAAGAATTAGGAAAATGATGTTACTTCATTGCTCTTAGCATATCTGTATAAGTTGACAAAGAATAGGAATGAGTTTTGAGATTAAATTAAACAACTTCTAAAATTTCAAATATGGTAATAGGCAGCAATGAACTTAATGATTAAATTGAAACTCCAGATCTACATAAACAGAATAAAAGTTTCTAAGTATGCCCTGAAAGAGAATC
Organism: Apodemus sylvaticus; assembly: GCF_947179515.1. Taxonomy (NCBI): domain Eukaryota; kingdom Metazoa; phylum Chordata; class Mammalia; order Rodentia; family Muridae; genus Apodemus; species Apodemus sylvaticus. The sequence goes on along the minus strand of NC_067478.1, from coordinate 125,674,880 downwards.
TTCCTTCAGCTGCCACAGAGCTTACATTTCAGAAAATCAAACTGAAGCCCTCATTATAAGGTTGGCTGAGTTATAGCGAAAATTCAAGTCTCAACCTTGGAAGAAGCTGGTGGTTAAATTCTGGACACTAATTGATAGAGAATGGAATCCAGTAATTTCAGATGGGGATGTGCGTGAGGATTCTACTGAAACTGAGAACTTTGACCCCTCAGATTCTCAAGGGATCATCCATCTCTCCTGAGGAAGTAGTCTCTCTGCCCTCAGATTATGTACTCACCCTCTCAACGCCTGAAATACTGTCTTTTTCACTGTTGAGTGAGAAAATAAATCCTGCATTGTCTGCTAAACCAGCAGTGACTTTCTTTGAAGGAAATGCCAGGCAAGATAATACTGATATCCATATAGTCCCACTAATACGTGCCTCTGGCTCTATAACCAGACTTAAGGCAAAGCTAGGTAGAAAGCATCGTCCATGAAGAGCAGAGCTACACTATTAAGAGCGTAATGAGCTTGCTAGTTAATTCAAGCAGCTGTCTGGGGGAATGTATATGGGAATGGATTTTAAGGGTAAGGAATAATGATAGAATGAACACAAAACTAGATCATGTTCAGTTTATTGATATGGGTCCTCTGAGTAGAGATTCCAAGTTTGATATGAAAACTTACACAGACAGAAAGGGTTCCAAAAGTTTGTTTGTATGGTTGGCTCAAGCATTTGTCAAAAGATGGCCTATTGAAAAGGAGTTCAGGATGCCTGATTGGCTTGCTGCTGATGAAGAGATTTTAAGGCTCAAGGGAAATTGCAATGCTTGAATAAATAAGCTATATAAAGCATAATCCTCCACAATGGGAAGCTTCAGAAGATATGCCCTTCACAAATCCTGTAAGATGGAAAATGATGAGAAGGGCACCATTGTTAGTATGTTAGAAGAATTTTGCTGACACCCCTTTTCTTCAGCCAGACCTTAGGTTTAGAAATGCTACTGCTCAGTTGGATGAATTAAATGCAATGGGTTTAATTGGGCCCTAAGGTAGCAGGGGCCAGATTACAGCACTGAGTACCAAAGGCAGCAAGGTAATTGTAATTATTGTAATGGGCTGAATAAACAAAGCACTGTTCCCAATGACCTAATCAGTAATGGTCAGAACAGGCTGACTGTGAAGTGTTTTTCAATCTTGAGCCATTTTACAGACCCAGAACATCTTGAAGTAAAAGATATCAGATTTCTCTGAGGAAGGACCTTGACAAAATACCTAAAAGTTTAACTGCTAGGCTTTCTACAGTTCTTCCCCACATGGAACTACAAATGTGTAAGACGGTATCCTGGTAGAAAGAAAACAGACTTTCCAGCATCTATTGCATATTGGTTCTGAATTTGCATTGATTCTGGAAGACTCCAAAAAATACTGTGGCCCTCCACAGTTGAGGTAGAGACTTACGGAGGCCAGGTGACTGAAGTCTGACTCACAGCAGATTCAGAGCCATCTTTGACTCATCTTGTACTTATGTCCTTATTTCCAGAATGTATAATTGGGTTGAATATAGTTAGAAGTTGGCAGAATTCTCACATTGGTCCCCTAATTTATGGAGTGAGGGCTATAAGGTTTGGAAAGGCTAAAGGGAAACCATTAGAGTTGCCTCTTCCAATGAAAATAGTGAATCAAAAACAGTATTACATCCTTGGAGGAACTGCAGAAATTATTGCCACCATCAAGGATTTGACAGATACATGGGATAGTGGTTGCAACTACATCTTTATTTATCTCTCCTCTTTGCCAGTGCAAAGGACAGATGGATCTTGGAGAATGACAGTAAATTAACAAAAATTCAATCAGATACTGATTCTGATTGAAGCTACTGTACAAAATGTGGTGTCCTTACCTGAGCATATTAAGATATCTTCTGGTATGTGGAATACAGATATTGATCTAGCATATGCCTTCTTTTTCACTATCTGTCCATAAGAACCATCAGAAGGAATTTGCTTTCAGTTGACAAGGCCAGCAGTATACCTTTATAGCTTTTACAGTAAGGATATATTAAGTCTCCAGCCTTGTGTCATAACTTAGAAGGGATCTTGGCCATATGTATGTCTCTTCCAGAAAATATCACATTGATGCACTATACTGATGACATTATGCTGATTGAAGCAAGTGAGCAGGAGATAGCAACAACTTTGAATTCATTAGTAACCTATATGGAGGATGAGAAAAAAAATCCAACCAAAATGCACAGACTTTCTACCTCAGTGAAATTTGTAGCAGCATGGTGGTATGGGACATGCAGAAATATTCCTTCTAAGGTGAACAATAAGTTATTATATCTAGCCCCTCCCATAATTTAGAAAAAGGGGAAATGAAAAAGGGGGTTAGAGCTTCTTTCTTGGTGGTAGGAATGGCACAGTATAGTGCCACATAGGTGGCAGCAGTCTGGAGGGCTGAGGCAGGATTCTCCAGAATGTAGACAATGCGTTGAATTAGCATTTAATATATGGTATGGTTTCTCCCATAGATGGATTCACAGGTCCAGGAAATAAAGAGGTGGTAAAGAGAATTGTGAGTCATTAGGAGAATTTATGCTTCCTGTCCCTACAGCCTTAAGTTCTGTTGGCCTAGAAGTTTTAGTTCTGGAATGGGGAGCAAACATTCCATTCAGCCAGTAACTCTGATCCCCTTCCCCACACCACCACCACACCAGCCCTCTATGGCCTTTTTGGACTACTAATGCCCTTAAACCAATAGCTGAAGAAATGAATAACAGTGTTAGGAGGGGCGACTAATTATGATTACCATGGAGAAATTGGTAATTGCTTCTCCACAATGGAGGTAAAAAGATTATTTCTCAAATGCAGGAGATCATTAAGGCTATCTCTTGGTGCTCTTTTAATCTGATTCAAGTTGTTGACAAACTGCAGCATCCCAAACTAAGCAGGGCATAGGCCTGTCAAGAATGAAAGCATAAGCCGTTCCTCCAGGTAAAGAGCCAAGGCCTGCCGAGGTTCGCACTAAGGGTATGGGAAATATAAAATGAATAGTAGAGGAAGATAGTTAAAATGCTAGGTAAAGACACATGATCAGCTGCAGAGATGTGGATTATAATTGACCTAAATGTTTCTGTTGAGTTTTGTTAAGAATATGTTTGTACAAATATTTATATTTTTTTCCAATGTCTTTATCATGTGATTTAAAATCAATTAAGAGATGATAAATATAATGGTCATTATATTTAAGTTTGAGATACTAAAAGTATGTCCCATGTAGGACATTGCCATCTAGTCTAAATTTATAATGCATTTGCTTTTGTGGTCAACTATCCCTGCAAAGGATATTTATATCATGTTAAGCTTAATTATGATCTGGTTAAGTATGTAATATATTCTCAATGGATTGTATCTAGGATAGTCATATTTAAGTGTTATGATGACCTGGTTATTGTTTTTTGTTTGTTCGTTTTTGTTTTTGTTTTTGTTTTTTGTTTTTCGAGACAGTGTTTCACTGTGTAGCCCTGGATGTCCTGGAACTCACCCTGTAGACCAGGCTGGCCTTGAACTCAGAAATCCACCTGCCTCTGCCTCCCAAGTGGGATTACAGGCTGCTATTACAGACATGTGCCACCACTGCCCAGCTTGGTTATTGTTTCAATGTGGAAAATAAGCACAGCATAAGGAGGTATTACTGCATGTCAAGTCGACAAAGTGTGGATTTTTCTATTCTTGGTTGTCAATTTGAGCACATCTAGAATTAATTAAACTTCAAAATTAAAGGACACACTGGTGTGGGATTTTTTTTCTCAATTTGAAGTAGTAATATCTACTTCTAATCCAGATCTTTGAGGTAGGAAAACACATGCCTAAAATTCAGTTCTTGATGTGAGAAGATGCTATAATCTGGGCCACATCTTCGAAGCCTACATAACTATATAAAAGAATAAAGCTTTTTCTCTTTTCCTGCTCACTCTTGCCTTCCTAATAAGTTTGTTCCTTTACTGGCATTAAAGTCCACTTCTTCAGGATTCCAGCATAAAGTGAAGATGATCTGTTAGCTATACCAACAAACTACTGAATTCTTGGTCTTTTCATTCATAGTTATCCATTGTTGGATTAGCTGGACAACTGATTGTAAGTCATTCTCAGGGGTGGGGAAGATAGATAGATAGATAGATAGATAGATAGAGAGAGAGAGAGAGAGAGAGAGAGAGAGAGAGAGAGAGAGAGAGAGAGAGAGTTAGAGAGAGAGAGAGAGAGAGAGAGAGAAAGAGAGAGAAAGAGGGAGAGAGAGAGAGAGACAGAGAGATTCATTATATAAGTTCTACTACTCTAGAGAATCCTGACTAATAAAGACTTTGATTTAGTTGGTTGTGCCTATCACAGGTTTATAATCTTTCAATAGCATGTCAGTTTAGAAGACTCACTTTCCTTAGAAAGATCTCTTGACTCATAGCTGCAGAATTGAATACTAGTCCACTTAACTTAAACGTAAACATTGTAAACAGTGATTCTGTGCTTTCCAAGCATGGTCAGGGTCCTTTTATATTAATACAGATGCCTTCTTCAACCAAAAGACCCTTGTCTGGAAGGGCTGTGTCTCTCCACTCTCTGGGTCTCTCTTTTTTAGCAGTAAACAATTTTATAACCCAAAGTTGGACAAAAAACAAACCTCTTCTGGAAGACAGCTCTTGTTTCTCTACTCCAGTTTTGGCTCTACTCAGCCTTTGGGATTTCTACAACAGTATTATATGTAAGTAGTAAATTGAGATGGCTTAAATTATTTTTAAGAATATGTTAAAGTAGGGGACATTAATACCTACTTGCATTTAAACTGGAATTGCAAAGAATTTTTGAGTTATTATGATGATTTTCTCTAATAAACACTATGCTTTGATTTGTGAGTTTAGATGCAAATTGTAAATTAATTTAGCTTTGTCCAGCCAGTTGTATTAGATACTGCTGCAAGAAACATTACTAAATGAAATTTCTGCCTATGATGGCTGTCTACTTATAAGCATATATATGTTTATATAAATAACTATACATTATATGTAACCATATATATTATATATAACCATATACATTATATAACCATATATGTTATAACCATATATATATAATATAGCCATACTTATAAACATGTGTATATATATATACATGAACATATATATATATATATGTATATACATATATATATATATATATATATGTTCTTACTATTGGGAATCTTCCATCTTAATGAATATATATCATTCCCTGCTATATTTGTATTCATTCTTCATATAAATCTATCTGTATAGAAGGGAAAAAGATATAGAGAATTCAAATGCTGGAAGATACAAAGTTCTTATGGGAAAGAGAGTCAATATAAAGTTATTTTTACTGTTAGATGTTTCTTTTCATGAAATAACAGCTTAATGAAAAAGCAGCATCACATGTCTTAATAACATTAGCCAGCAGCTCATACAGCAGTAGCATAAACCTATCACATGGTTCCGCCATGCAATCAAAGAAGATACACGAATGATGACTTACATTTTCTGTGTGTCTATAACCAGGCATGGAACTGCTGATGTCAAGCCTAAGCTACCCGTTCCTGACCTGCCTTCTTCCTTCTCCCCACTGCTCAGTCTCTGTAAAAGCCTTTCTTTATCCTCAGCACAAGGATGTCCTCATCCTCCCCTCCCAAGTGATTCACAGCTCTTCAACTCGCAGTTCTCAATGCTCATTTTACATGAGTGAAGATTTATATAAATGAACATGGAAATATGGCAACTGAGACCATGATTTCCAGTGAGGCAGACGCATGCCTCAAGATTCTGGTTACTTCAACTCATAAGCACAGGTCAAAAAGAATAGTTGGCATATGCTCACTTTCTAAAACTGTGCCAGAGACACGCATACAGTGTTCATATAACTGCATGCTACCAGCAACAAATACACTCCAGTTAGAACAACTGCTTCTGGACACGTCCCCATCACCCAGCCTGCTTTTCTTACTGTAGCACAGTTGCTGACTTTTTATAGACTCTTACTCAATGGACCAACATTGCATTCTATTCTCATGAACTGTCTTGAACAAACGCAACTTCAATTCATGTTTTGAAACAAAATTAAGCATTTTTAGAGCTATAAAGGTCTCTAGAAATTTCTTTCTCTGCCTTTGATTCAGAAACCTTTTTAATGCCCACAATTTAACTTAAAGTTAACAGATTAACTGATTTCATAAAACTAAACATATTTTAGTTACTAGAGAAAGATTTCTTTTTCTTTTTACCTGTTTCATATTTATTATACCAGTAAAGAAAAGCTTCCATGGTAAGCTAACACAGTCCAGTATAGATCACATTGTGAACCCTCTCTAGTATTTACAAAGAAGGTGTTTAATTATAATGATTAAAAAAATTGTGTTTTAAGTCAGAAAACATAAACTCTAGAAATTTAATAATTATTCTAGCAATTTTGAGAGACTTAGGCAAAGCTATAACTTCACCAACACAAAGCATGTGCTTGGTTTCATCACTCTGTCCTTAGCACAGCTCTTTGAAGGGCAGCCAAAATGCTACACATGTTGTCCTGTTTAACCATAAGCCTGTCTTTATATATTTGTCCATCACATTTAGTAATTATATTTTCTTTCATAGATCACAATCTTCTATAATGAAAATATTATTTCCCTTACTTGGAAATCATGAAATGTATCTACTTTTTTTCTAATGAATAAAATACTTTAACATTATTGGCATGATTTTCAAAGTCATCTGATAGGATGTAAAACAGCGGCTTCATATAGCCACACAGAATCAAGAGACAATAGATAAATGCAGTGAAAGAAAGTACTTAACCTGCCTTAAGGTAGATAAAACTTTTCGGGTTCTCATTTAATGAAACTTTCTAACTTGAGTAAAACAAGAAGAAGGAAGCTTTTGAAGGGCTTATGTTTAAGCTGTGAATTAACTGCAGGCAGAAAATCTCCTGATGAGTGAGGTTTAGGGCAAACTTATCTCCCAGTGGCCAAGTTCACTAAATAGGCAAAAAGCTACTCCCATATTAAATAAGAACAAGAATATCTGGTTACTTATATGGATGAGAGAAAGACTCTATGACACAAATAACATTTTAAATTGGTTTTCTAAAGTAAATTTAGGTAAAGCTTGGATAGCCTCTGTGCTTTTACATTTGTTTCAATGCCCTGTGTTGTCTTTATAACACAAAAATTGGCTTATCAGTGTGAGGAGGGGCCCTTAGAGTAAGACTTTGTTTTTTTTTTTTAATATAAAAACACAGAAATATAATAGGCATGTGTTTTCATTTTAATCCCTGTGTGGGATATGGGGCTTTTTCAGATTGTCCAAAGAATCTCACTATAATTTGCCTAGTGATCTAGCAGGGGAATGATTTTGTTACCTCCATAGCATATATTTCTCTAGGATTGTGTGATGTTTGGAATTCTGGGGACTTTTTAGAGGGTATATAAAGTCAGAGCCCTGTGAGTCGGTTGTTGGTTCGCTATTGATGGGTTGTTGGTTGGTTATTGTTGGTTGTCATTGCTCATGGTTTATTAAGAGATAGTATGCAAAGAAGAAACAACAAAGAGTTAGATATCCTGATAGGGAAGATTAAAATTACCACAATGCTATGCTTCTAATCAGCAGGAAGTAGTCTAATGATAATATTACTTCTTTCCCCAATCTAGCCTTTTTTTTTGTCTCTCCTATCTAATGACGGAATGGAAGAAAGGGATGAGTAAGTGTGTCTTAGGGTTTCCATTGCTGTGAAGAGACACCATGACCACAGTAACTCTTATAAAGAACAATATTTAATTGGGGCTGGCTTACAGGTTCAGAGGTTCTATCCATTATCATCAAGGCAGGAAGCATGGTGCATCAGGTAGGAATGGTGCTGTAGATGGAGGACAGATTTTTATATCTTGTTTTGAAGGGGACCAGAAGACTAAATCTCTCAGACATCTAGGAGGAGGGTCTCAAAGTCTGCCCCCAAAATTGCTATACGTCCTTCACCAAGGTCATACCTACTCTAACACACATTTCTAGTAGTGCCACTTCCTGGGCCAAGCATATTAAAACTGCCACAAAGGCTGGAAAAAAATAGGAAAAAGAAAAAAAAAACACAATGTAGCCAAAAGTCCAGCTACAGTCCCTGAACAAGCTTCTCTTAGAAATATAAGAATACAAGTTTTATAACCTCATTTGGGGTTCCCTAGAAACCATTTTAAAATTAGACATGTTGGTGCGTATCTATAATTTGAGCACTTCTATCATGAGATTGGAGGTACAAATAAGAGAATGTCCTGGAAACTGGTGGACCACCTATCTGTAGGACTCAAGCAGGAACAAATAACATAACAAGATAAAAGAGAAATGACTCCTGAGAGTTAGTCTCTGACCTTCCTATGACTACCATGACATATGTGAACCTTCACACACAAAAGCATATACCCAAACAAACACAAAGACAGAAACAAATTAAAAAATACAAATGACAAAAAAATAACTTCTACTGATTTTGAATAAATACAGTACTGTCCAGTAAAAAGAAACTTTTTTCATTTGATGCTAAATTACAATTTATTACAATTGCTAGATTCCATGAGTTTTTTGATACAAAACTATATTTATTTAAATTTTTGTTTTCTTTCCAGCAAACTGAGTATCACTGTGTTATTTTTCTATGCATTTCATCATGCTTTTTCCACATTTGGCTATATTGTACCTCTACCCTTCCTTCTCTGTAATAGTTTTCAAGTCAGAAGCTCAGTAATTTGAAACATATTACACATCATCGCCATGCTAATGGTCTTATTGAATATTAGCCAACTTAATATGGATGAGATTTATCCAGTTCGTTTAAGGCACTAAGTACATAGGTCGAGCAGGAGGCACTCTGTTCAGAATGATGATGTCCTGTACATTTCCAGTGTGAGGTTTATATGCATTAGACTCAGGATACCACATCAGGTCACTTACCGGCTTTCACATTCACACAAAATCAGTTTCTCTTTCTTCCTAATTTCCTATATTATTTCTGTTTCTTTTTGAGATCTCTAATATGTTATTCTACTTTTATTTCTCCAAATTTACCAATTGTTAGCCTAGGAAAATATAAACCAATTTAAACCCCAGCAGAACAAATGAATGGTAAGTTGGAGTCAGACATCACATGTATTTTAAGCAGTAGTGCACAATCAGAATTCCAAAGACTAACAATATCTTGAGACAAAATGCTCACATTTGAAAATGTGGACTTTAAGCTGAATTAAATAAGTGGGTGCAAAATGAGCAGGTAAAAATATTAAGTCAAGAAGACCCTGCACGTAAACAGTAAACAGGTGCAGCAGCAGCTCATGTCCAACTAGGCAGTTCTCTTCATAGGAGCTTTTGACTTTCTTTAGAAGTGAGCCAAGTTAGATTATATATTATTAATAGTCGATATCCCTATGTATAAGTTAAAAAATTAAAGCTAGGCATGACAGCATATACCTGTAATCCTAGCACTGGGAAAAATAAAGCAGAAAGATCAAAAGTTTGAGCACAAACTGGGATAAAGAGCAAGATCCTGTTGACAAAGAAGAGAAAAAGGAAAAGGGGAAGCAGGGTGGATATGGGTGGGGGTGGGGAAATCTCTATGGGAACCTCTGCTGCCACATGAGGTTGCTTCAGATGCTACTCATTGTGGTGTCTGTTGGTATAGGTGGTAGGTTGCATTGATGTCTGCAAAAGTGCAGGTTGTACATTGCAGGCATAGTTGCTGAGGACACAGGTAGAGGCAGAACTCTAGCTTGGGTCTGCTCACAGGTCAGGACTAATTTACATAGCTCTCTCTAGGACCCAAAGGGAGCCCTGGTGCAGTCACAGTCTCTACATTCTGTCTTTTACTTCGAAAAATTAACACCTCCCTTCCCCCTTTTTTCATTAGGTTCTCTCTGAGTCAGAAATAAACCTTATTTCTGTCATGGATTACTAGCGTTGTTTTAATATTTAAGCCTTAACTTGCATACTTTTTCTCTTTCTAAATTAAATATTATCGAAACAGGAGAGTTCATTCTATGCAACAGCTCTAGCATAGACTTTAAGCCCAGACACACTAAATTTTCTTTTCTTTTTTCTTTTCTTTTCTTTTCTTTTCTTTTCTTTTCTTTTCTTTTCTTTTCTTTTCTTTTCTTTTCTTTTCGGTTTAGAATAGAGTTTATTCAAGGCAGAGGATGGGAGTTAGAGAGGGAGAGAGAGAAAGAGAGAGAGAGAGAGAGAGAGAGAGAGAGAGAGAGAGAGTAGAGAATGGAGGAGTAGAGGCCGGCCATGACCATGTGGAGAGGGGGGAGGGGAGGACAACCCAAGAGGGGCAGAGGGGTGAGAGTGCCAATAGGCAAGAGCAATGAGAGAGCGATGAGAGAGTCACTAAATTTTCTTATGTTTCCATTTCCCATTACTTCTGCTCTTTCCCTTTTTGTCAAGCCACTTTCCCAAGATTATTCCTGAGACTTCTAACTTCTGTTAAGACCAGGACTCAAAAGAGAGGAGATGCTGCCTCTATTCTTTCAAAAGCACTTTTGTTTTCTGATTGTAACTATTCTCTGGAGAACTTTTCTTTTCTTTTTATTAGATATTTTCCTTATTTACATTTCAAATGTTGCCCCTTTCCCGGTTTTCTATCCCATACCCACCCCTGCTCACCAACCTACCCACTCCTGCATTCCCCTATAGTGAGGTATCATCCAGCCTTCACAGGATGGCCTTGTTGGATATCAAAGGCCATCCTCTGCTACATGTGAAGCTGGAGCCATGGGTTTCTCCATGTGTACTCTTTGGTTGGTGGTTTAGTCCCTGGGAGCTCTGGGAGTTACTGGTTGGTTCATATGGTTGTTCCTTCTATGGGGCTGACAGGTCCTTCAGCTCCTTGGATCCTTTTTCTAGTTCCTCCATTGGGGACCCTGTGCTCAGTCCAATGGTTGGCTGAGAGCATCCACCTCTGTATTTGTCAGGCACTGGCAGAGCCTCTCAGGAGACAACTATATCAGACTCCTGTCAGCAACCACTTATTGGCATCCACAATAGTGTCTGGGTTTGGTAACTGTATGTGGGATAGTTCTCTAGGTGGGGCAGTCTTTAGATGACCTTTCCCTCAGTTTCTGATCCACACTTTGTCTCTGTAGCCCCTCGCTTGGGTATTTTGTACCCTCTTCAAAGAAGGACCGAAGTATTCACACTAGTCTTCCTTCTTGAGCTTCATGTAGCCTGTGAGTTGTATCTGGGGTATTATGAACTTTTGGGCTACTATCCACTTATCAGTGAGTGTATACTATGTATGTTCTTTTGTGATTGGGTTACCTCACACAGGGTGGTATTTTCTAGTTCCATCCATTTGCCTAAGAATTTCATGAAGTCATTGTTTTTAATAGTACTGATTAGTACTCCATTGTATAAATGTACCACATTTTCTGTATCCATTCCTCTGTTGAGGGACATCTGTTTTGGCAAGGATGTGGAGAAAGAGGAACGCTCCTCCATTGCTGGTGGGATTGCAAGCTGGTCCTACCACTCTGGAAATCAGTCTGGTGGTTCCTCAGAAAATTGGACATAGTGCTACCTGAGGACCCAGCTATATCACTTCTGGTATATATCCAGAAGATGCTCCAACATGTAATAAGGACACATGCTCCACTGTGTTCATAGCCGTCTTATTTATAATATCCAGAAGCTGGAAATATATCAAGATCTGTTCAATATCAGATGTTTTGAATAAAGTTCATGGCCACATTTAAATTCTGAAAGCCCTTAGGGTAGGCTGAATGGATGGTGTTTAGACGCTTGTGTTCCTCACCTGGGCCTACTATTTCTATGGGATTTACCCATGTATTTTTCTTTAAAATTAATGTATTTAGACTGTATAATAAAAAGGATATATTTCAACAAAGCTCTCTTAGTTTAATCAAAAATAGAAGTAATTAAAAATCTTAAACCAGAGTACTCTGGCTAAAGAGGGCTTCAGCCTCAACTTCACAGGATAGGGAGCACTGTTATGCAGACTCACAAGAAAGCTCAGCTTCCAAACCCCACACTGGTCGATTTCCATCTTCTTTAATAATTAGGTATACTCTCAAGTCAAATAGAATCCTAATGTCTTCTGGGGAGATGTGTTTTATTTATTTGTTCATCCAAAATGAATGGGTATTTTAATATTTATGTCTTCCAATCTATATTTCCCTGATCTTTGTTTAAGATTCTGTAAATGCAAATTTGGAGGTGTAAATAATTTCCCCAAGGGACAATCTGTTTTTATGTGGAACTTCATAATTTTCACTTTTTTCTTCCTTGTTCGTCTAGAAACTAAATCTAGGTTTTACATATGTATGTGTAATTTGTACATGTATATATACACTGTTATATTAGATATGCATAACTGTATATATACATATATACTGAATAACTTGAGTTCTCCAAGTTTCAACACTCATTGATCAGAACCATCCTAAGCATTGCCCAAGATTTCTGGAGAGTTAGGTTTAAATTTGGGGTGATTTATGTGAACTTCTAAATATAATGTCTCAAAAGTAAATGCTTGGCACTCTATAGAGAAAGGAATGACAGTAGGATAACATATAAGCATGGTCAGAAAAAGATATATGGGGATGAGTATAAAGAGTGAAATCTAAATCAACATGAGCAGCACAGAGAGCAGGTAATAAAAAAGGGGAAACTGGGAGAATCCAGGAGACTAGAAGCCCTTCATCTCTTCAACTTTTATAATACCTGACCTTCTAAGTCAGCCCATGACTGCACACAGAAACATGAGCACAATACATTACTGATTCCCAAATGTGTGTCAAATATTGAAGGAGAGTGATAATTCTAATAATTTGCCCATGACAGAGGTGGCATCTTGGAACCTTTGATGTCTATTTTAAGCAAAGCTACATATATTTTTTTTAATTTATATTTCTTCATCATGGCTACAAACACTGTCTCATCCATGACATACAGGCCACATTCTTCCCCCCAAATATTCAAGTTGTATGACTCTCTGTTGTCTGTCCAGCTTCATTTCTCATGTTCAGCTCTTTACCTATGCATATTTTCCACACAGTATGTCATATGTACACACACTGGTGCACGTGTACACACACACACATACACACATGCATGCAAGCACACACACAGCATCTTTGTGATTATTTTCCTTAAGTACCTAGTGATTAAAATGCATCATTGTTTTGAGGTATTGTCGCTTTATGGATGTTAAAATAGGGGAAAGGTTCACCTTGCAAGAAAATACAATACTAGATTTGTTATTCTAGCCTCAAGCCCTAGATTACTGACAATCTATGTTAGGAATTCAGGAAGTTATTTTGAACCCAAAGATCTTTGTAACATTTTTTGCAAAGTGAAATTTGGGATTATATCAGTTTTAAGCAGAGGGAATCATGTTTCACAGAAACATAAAGTACATAGGTCATTGGAAGGCACACAAAGATCCTAATTCAGGTGCTTAAATTACTTTTTCAGAAATTATTTCTCTGTATTTTAGAGCTAATGAGTTCAACATAGACATAGACAATAATAAGCACAGTGGTTAATATCACACAATAATAATATCAAGTTGTCAACTTTACTGGATTTGGAAACAGCTAGCAGACAAGGCCTTGGGCATAAACGTGAGGAATTGTGTAGAGTAGATTAATTCAATAGGAAGTCCTTCCTAAATGTCTGTAATTATAGTCTGTGCTATGGGTCCTTGTCTGAATATAAAAGCAAGCGTGAGCTGAAGACCAGCATTCATTCTGTTTTATGACTGTAGGTGTCACGTGGCCAGCTGCTTCACACTCTTGCTGCCATAATTCTGTCAAGACTGGCTGTACCCTTAAACCTTGAGGCAAATTATCCGTCCCTTATTTAAGCTATTTTGTTATCATTTTATTACAGAAACGAGCACTTAACGCAGTCTGTATATCACAACACATTTTAAACTCCCTAAAATGAACACTTCATACTCTCATTCCAACTCCATGATGAGAAGGAAGATGCCCTATGGCTCCAAGGCTGTGAGTTCCATTTTCGTTTTTACCAAAGTAAAATTTGTATTGCACTTTTGCTTGTAATTATTTCCTTTTTAAAAATTAATTAATTAATTAGTTTATCTTTTTACACTCCATATTTTATTTCCCCCATCCCTGTCGATCCTCCAACTGTTCAATATCCCATATCTCCTCCATACCCTGTGTCTCCACTTGGATGTCCCCACCCCCACCCCACCTGACCTCTAAACTCCCTGGGGCCTCCAGTCTCTTGAGGGTTAAGTACATCATGTCTGAATGAAAGCAGACCCAGCAGTACTCTATTGTATGTGTGTTGGGGGTCTCATATCAGCTGCTGTATGCTGCCTGTTTGGCAGTCCAGTGTTTGAGAGATCGTGGGGACCCAGATTAATTGAGATTGCAGGTCCTCCTACAGGATTATCCTTCTCAGCTACTTTCTGCCTTTCCTAATTCAACAATAGGGGCCAGCAGTTTCTGTCCATTGGTTGGGTGCAAATATCTACATCTGACTCTTGCAGCTGCTTGTTGGGTCTTCTGGAGTGCAGTCATGCTAGGTCCATTTTGAAAGCACTACATAGCTTCAGTAATAGTCAGGCCTTGGGACCTCACCTTGACCTGGATCCCACTTTGGGCCTGTTGCTAGACCTTCTTTTTCTCAGGCTCCTCTCCATTTCTATCACTGTAATTGTTTCAAACAGGAACACTTTTGGGTCAGAGTTGTGACTGTTGGATGGAAACACCCCCTCCCTACTGGATGCCCTGTCTCCCTGCTGGAAGTGGGTTCTATAAGTTCCCTCTCCCTACTTTAGGGCATTTCTTTTAAGGTCCCTCCCTTTGAGTCCTGAGAGTTTCTTAACTAGGATGCAACTTGAGGGTTGTAGAAGGGCAAACTATATAACTGGTATATTTAGTCATGTCTGTAGAGTTGATAGAGCAGATGGTAATGAGTCCAAAGTCAAAGTAGAACTTCAGTTGGACTTTGAGAAGTTC
Source organism: Apodemus sylvaticus (assembly GCF_947179515.1). Classification (NCBI taxonomy): domain Eukaryota; kingdom Metazoa; phylum Chordata; class Mammalia; order Rodentia; family Muridae; genus Apodemus; species Apodemus sylvaticus. The sequence goes on along the minus strand of NC_067478.1, from coordinate 125,659,853 downwards.
TGTAAGCTGTGCATGCATATATGTGCATGTATGTGTACTATAGGATAGCTCAAAGAATCACTTTTTCATAATGATAAAGTATGGGCATGTAAAATATGGAGAGTCTTTTGCAACTTGATATGTGAGTCACAGCTAACATTTAATGTTCCCAGTCTGTTTCAAGTTTACACTATTATTTTCATATAATATTGAAATTTTCATGTATACTTTAGTATAAAGACTGAAAAACTTTTGACTCCCTATAACTGATTCATTTGTTTATTGTAGAAGGAGCCAGAAATAATTGGAGAATATATACTCTATGCTGTATGTAACTACAGGACTGTATTGAATTCTTGAAATACATCCTTTGAAATATATCCTACTTTTTTCCGATATAGCTTTAGACTTTAGTCATGTGTGGTAATGCAGACATTAACCCCAGCACCTCAGAGGCAGACACAAAAATATCTCTGTGAGTTCCAGTCCAGTCAGCAATACATAGTGAAATCTTGTGTCACACACACAAACACACACACACACACACAAAGAAGAAGAAAAAGGAGGAGGAGGAGGAGGAGGAGGAGGAGGAGGAGGAGGAGGAGGAGGAGGAGGAGGAGAAGAAGAAGAAGAAGAAGAAGAAGAAGAAGAAGAAGAAGAAGAAGAAGAAGAAGAAGAAGAAGAAGAAGAAGAAGAAGAAGAAACTTTTAAAAACAGTTAGTACTTAGTGAATTGTAGACAAGGAAAGTCAAATGCTGCTAGATACCACCAAAGTGAATCTTTCTAACAATATTTTCCTATTCCAAGAATTACAGTTTCAAATGCATGGCTAATTTGTATAGCATTTTGAGCTACATGCAAATAAATTTACCCCTGCTAGATCTTGGGTAAGACAGCAGAGTATCTTATGTAAACTGAATGAATGCCCAGCATTTCATCTACCCAACTGTCAATGTATTTATTATTAGAAAAAATACCCTTAAGTTTTATTTCAACAGCAAACATAATATTTTCAGGAAGCAGAGAAATAAAATAAAGAAGGAAAAGGCTAAACCCTCAGAAGCTATTCAGCTAGTAGAAGTAAGGAGCAAAGACTCAGCCTAAAGCTATGGAAATGGAGAGAGCGCAGACCAACACAGAAGGTCCTAGCTTCATGCAACCTGAAGAACTAATGGGCAGTGCTATCTGCAATGCACTATATACCTATGAAACTGTTTACAGTGCTACATATTGTGTTGTCAGCACATACAGAATGGTAACCTTGTGACATAACAAATATGTTATCAATTAGACTGAATGGGGTCATCAGTATATGATGTATGTATATAAACATAAATACTTCCATCTTAAATATATATATATATATATATATATATATAATTACTACTTAATAAGTAACTAGTAAAGATTAGTTAAGCAGTTAATTAGTAAAGATGAGGACAACAGAAGCTATTTTAGTAGGCTTCCTGTTTGAGTTAGATATACTCCACACATAATTTAAATATCTGATTGTTTTTCAGTAGTATATATTTCTTTGTTATAAAACCTTTATGTATTTTGAGTGCATGTATGTGTGTGTGTGTGTGTGTGTGTGTTCCTCCTCAAATGGGTTCATGTGTGTCACTCATGTGCTGAAACCCCTAGAAACTATAGGGTTTGTTCCTCCTGGAACTAAAGTTAAAGGCAGTTGTGAGTCCCTGATGTGGTCCTGGGAAGCAGTCCTGGGTCCTGGGCAAGGGCAGCACGTGGTCTTAACTAATGAGCCATCTCCTTAGTTCATGTCCTAGTGTTTCTAAGACAAGAATTTCTGTAGCCTAGGCCAGCCTCAGATGCACTGTATTGTCAATGTCTTTGGCTTTTGTCTTCAACTCCTAAGTCCTGGGAACACAGGATATCACAATATCCTACTCAGTATTTGTACCCTGTGTTGATGATTGACCACAAGTCTTCACTCACACCAAGGCAAGGATTTTAGTTGATAAATATGCTCTTCATGGCTCAGTATTTCTAAGACCCACAGCATTCTTGCGAACTTTTAGTCAAACTTCACAAGTAGTACATTCTGCCACAGTTGAACCAAATAAACATGTATTGTCCTGTGTGGAGAAGACTTATTTGGAATATTGATTTGCACTGCTGATGAGATATTGAATTCAGTATTCAAATAAATGAGAAGCAGCTGAATTCCAGCAGGGCAATGTGGTACTGACTACTTTCAGATATTTTACAAGGAGATAAATTCAAAGGGCAGTTTTGGTCTTAGTATATGCCAATATGTAATTGACAGGAATGTAATTTCTGTGAGGACAGGATGATAGAACAATGACAGATACATGGGAAATATTGGTAGAATTCTACAGAATGATTGAACAGGCCTGACTTTGGCAAGTGAATCCTCTTAATGGTCACACAGTCACTTAAGATGGTATTTGAGAAACCACAGAAGACATATTTGGATATTTACAACTACAAGTAGGGCAGAAGGATTACCTCTTCCCAGCTGAAATCAGACAACCTATCCCTGTCATAAACTTCATGTGACAAGACATGTCCTCTGGGTGGAGACCACAGGAAGCTTCTAGACATAGACTACATAATCAGTGTTTCATGGGGGAATGATATTGAAGCAAGCCAGAGACGTAGTGGCATGGCCTATGAAATCAATGCTTTCGGCATCTTATAGCATTGAAAACACACTTTGAAGGCATACACCCATTGTGTTTCTGCCTAGGAAGGACATTGCTGAAGCCAAAACATGGGTGAAGTAGACACACTCAATGCTGTAGTTGCTCTCTTTTTTTGTTATGTTCCTAAAGCCTCTAAATTACCTTTCCATATTTCTTCAGTAGGGTTCCAGACCACATACAAGACAGCACCATTGTTCTTTCTAAGAGAAATCATACCAATACTGTTACTGGACAAAGCAACAAAAAGATGCACAAACGAAGCTTCAGGTAGACTGGTCACTAGGCAGTTAGCAAGACCCAGGACAAACTTCATCGTTATTGCTTACACTTGATTCTGCCAATCAAAAGTGTCAATAAATCACTGCATTCATAAAATGTGCTTCTACACAATGGGTCTTTTCAGAAGCCCCAATGGTCTTTCTCCTTAGTCTAAGTGCAATCCATCTAGAATGTTTTCCTCACATCATGTATATGTTTACAACTTGGTTGTGCATCAGATCATTTTATAGCCTACCAAAGGTCAGAATCTAAACACCAACCTATTGGAATCCTATTCTGAACTTTGTCGTTAAGCTATTGCCCCATATAGATAGCATCTCTGTGTCTTACGGTGCCTTTTCAGCCTCTTCCTCCACATAATCCTTTGTTAACTTAATAATATTGCTGGCAAGTCATTATCACCCCTCTGCCTCCAAAGAAGTTTGCTGACTCAAAACAATGATCTAGAGGCTGAGATGGAAGTTTACTTTTGGGTGACATCACCAAAAAATTGATTTATTCTGTGAACAAGAGGTAGGAACCTGGCTTTAGAAAGTCTGTGGACCTCATTAATATGAGCCTTCCCATTGTAAAATAAATCTTGAACCACACCCATATTCACAATTCAAGCCATTTACCTGCATATAGGCTTTTCATTCAGCTGAGGTTGAACTAATCACTGTCTTTGTACATAATTCAGGTTAATGTTGAACCTGTATCTGATGTGCAGTTCCTATGTCACCTTGGTATTGTGTTGAATGTATATCTGTTTTTATGTTTCCTGTTCTTGATAAATTATCACCAAGAACTACACCCTTCTCTAGTCTGCCTTTTGACCCTGCAGCTTATTGTAACCTGTTCTTCCATCCCAACAATTCTTTAACCTTAGTAGAGCCTCACTGCAGGCTCCTCTTGGTGTAATACCATACATTTCCTTTCTTGGCTCCTTGCTGCTGCAATTGCTTCTCCACATTAACTTTTCATAATCCTTTGTTAACTTAATAATATTGCTG